>NC_135864.1:26380957-26450957 GCF_031162955.1 Sander vitreus | reverse complement strand
GCAGGACGCTTTATTACAGACGGAATACTCGACACACTACGCAAGCTTTGCCTGCTACGGAAACCAGCACCTCAGCCAGCGGTGTCACCTGATGAAAATAGCCTGGGAAAAGGACCTTGACGGTTGTGTGCAGAAGTTCGAGGCGAGCTAGGTGGAAAGCTAACCCTAGCCGACCACTTGTTCCATCAATCCTGCTTGCAAGTGACTGCTCATTAAACAACAAACTGGACTACATCCAACTTCAACGAAACTCCCAATGCAAGTTCAGAGACTGCTGTGTTTTTGTTGTTGTGGAAACATGGCTGAACAACAGTGTACAGGACTATCCAGCTACCAGGCCGGCTGCTCTGTCGCCGGGTAAGACTAGTCGAGGTGGGCTGTGTTAACACGGACTAGTGCAGAAATGAGGTGATTTGTATCCAACTAACTGCTAACTGCTGGTGTAGTTTGTGACTGTTAAATGCCGACCATTCTACATTCCGCGCAAATTTACGGCTGCGTTTATACTCTGTTTACAGCCCACCAAGCGCTAATGCTAGTATGCGTTAGCTGAACTTTACAGAGCATATAATGTGTGCGCACTAGCTAAATGTAGCCTGTTTCATATGTCGTTTTTATATAATGTCGTTTTTATATATTTTAAATGTGTAACACCACTTGAGCCACGGTGAAACGTTGTTTCGTGTATATGGTTGAAATGACAATAAAACACACGTGAGTTGAGTTGACTGCTGCCTCACTGTCTGTAGGCGTGGCTTGGGCAGCGAAGCAAGTGCATTCTGGGATTTGATGTCTTTCATCCATATGAGCCAAAAACAAATTTTCTGGCTTATCTCGGCCTAGAAGGCACCAATTTCTAAAATGTTTTCACATTTCTACTACATAAGTGACCCAATTTAAGATATATTCGTCTTTCCAATGGTGAAATATCCCTTTAAGACAGTAGATTTAATTAAAAGGCATATTTAAAATGTCCATATTACAAAAGAAAATGTATGAAACACAATTGAAAATCCAATTTTCCAAGCAACATTTGTGAATTTTGTAAACATTAAACATCTGGGAAGTAATCTTTTTGATCTTGCTTAATGCTGAAAACAACTTATGTTATCAAGACATCATAAGAGTTCCCAGATGATATTTCTGAGTACAATATACCTCCACCACAACTTTCAAACACAAACAAACGAATAGAACACTTAGTTCATGTTGTCTTGCATTTTATGATTATGCAGTTCCCATTTATTTTTTAACAGTATTATAGCATGACATTTCTTGTGCGGAATATTTTTAGACCCCTGTTGATTTCTTAATTTGGTTCTTGGGTTCCCAGTCTCTGACATACTCAGTTTGCATCCTATTAAATGAATCGTCTAAAGCTCTCCTGAACAAAATTATTAGAAATGGGACTTGCAGCAAATGGGATAAACAACCGTTTTATTTTCTGGGCAGAGATCCAACAGTGAATGGTTTCTTTGACATCACATCTTTGTTATAATTCTTATGAAAGTGTATGCCTATAGGGAATTATCATTCAGAAAATAAATGATTTTTCTAACAAGGTTTCCTGCATATTTTATGATAAAAGAGCATGTTTCACTTAATACAAATCACTTGTACAAACACTAATCAACTATAAAAGATTTTTTTTTTTCAACAAGAGTGACAACAAGATAAGCATTAAGCAGGCAGTAAAGACACCTTTATAGTCTGGGCAGGAGATACTATTGATACCTAGCTCTTAAGTTTACTCAGCTGAAGGTTTTGTCCCTGTTTATCCAAACTTAACCAATACCGATCTCTAATCCGCTCTTACCTCTGCTTGACCCTGCTACCCGAATAGAGGGCCAGCCAGTGAGTCAGTATTAAGCACTGATGGGGCTAATAACAATGTATCAAATGAGGCTGAGACGTCGTAGTCATTAGCCCAAGGATTGGTACGTGATGTCACCGTCGTACGGAGGTGCTTCTGTCGGCTACACATGGCAGTGGCGTCACTCAGTTATCCTCAGCTGTTTTATTTCAGACTGCAGCAGAAATCTGTGCTTGAGATTCAGAAATGCTTGGGAAAAGTAGCACCGCTACTGCCCAACACTTGTGAAAGCAATGTGAAAATGGTCATTAGTAGTGATGAACCTACAGAGAAATATCACCTGAATCTGCAGCTCCGCTCAGCTTTAAGGAGCTTTATAGTGACTTTCAGCGCATTGTTTATCTGTCCGGCCCACAACTTTATGGTTTTGATTCACTCTCACGTTGCTTCTGAATGTAGCAGGCAACTTTGTTTCAGTGAAAAAGCTCTAAAATGTCACTGTACACAGACAACAGACACACAGTTAAAGACTAGCTGGTAAAGATAATGGATTATTTAGCAGCAAAAGAGACAGATATGTCTCTCAGGATTTGGTAGAGACCAAAAACAGCTAAAAGAGTGATCATTGGTGTTGGAGCAACATGATCATTCATTTGTAGTGGTGTTTCTGTCCACCTAGTTTCCCATTGCCAGACCAACACATAGAAAGCAGGACATGAACCTCAGTATCTCAAAGTCATGCACTTTGCACACCCAGTGAAACTAATCCAGGCAGCAATTACATTTCCTTCCAAATGCACATGCTCAGGTGTTCATGAGCTTGCAGTATTCGTACCCTTTAATCTCTGCAATAGTGTGTGTGTGTGTGTGTGTGTGTGTGTGTGTGTGTGTGTGTGTGTGTGTGTATGTGTGTGTGTGCGTGTGTGTGTGTGTGTCAGAGACTAATAATGTCCACTCTGACGCTTTGCTTTCTCTCTCTTCATTTGTGCAACAAACAACAAGCTAAATGCCAGGCACATTCATCTCCTAATAAGCCGACACTAAGACAGGGATTTTCGTGAGGGGGGGAAATAATTGCCTGTTCAAGTGCTTTTTCACAAGTTCCACATCTAATTTGGCAACTCATGAAGTGTGTCATGGAGCGAGAGAGGGGAGAGAGGATCACAGCTTTCGCCTCCAGTCTACACTTCACCCAGAAAAGCCTTCTCCTTCTGCGTTTCCTACTTTTTTTCTGCTTTGCTTTGTCTTTTCTGCCCTGAATTGCACATTTCAAAACTCACCTTCAATCATACATTTTTACCTCAGAGGCTTCACCCCCCCCTACCCACACTTCTATTTCCTCCTCTGACATGTCTTTTTTTTTTCCATCAGCAACACAAGTCTTTCTTCTTTGACTTTCGTGTGTGTGTTTTTATGCTTAGTCGACAGCGTAACAAGCCCTGTACCGTTAGGAGCTGGTGCCAATGAGCGTCAGCGCATGGTCTAAACTGTAGAGGATAAAGTATTATACGGCCACGGCGGGTGAGGAAAAAAAAGAAGAAGCTGCAAAGCACATCATCTTCACTTGATCATCCCTCCAAATCCCCCTGGCACGGTGGCAGCAGGCAAGCATGCAGGGGAATTTTGAGAGGTCAGGACATGAAAAAGGCAAAGAAAAAAGAAGTGTCAAAGGGATGAGGCAGAGAGCAGAGGAAATTAAACCAAGAGAGAGAGGGAGAGAGAGGCCAGGGATATGAAAGAGACAAGAGTAGTGGTAGAGTGCTGGGATGACAACGTCAGGGGGAAACTGATGCAGAGAGTAACAATCCGGTTTATTTGTGCTTTGTCGACTATGATAGACATCCGGAAAGCAGCGATCTGAAATCACCGTGAAGGCAGGCACTGCATAAACACGACAGCAGGGGGTTGAATACATTACCAGTGGGGGAAGCTTTATATACATGATACATAGAAATACTTGGGGAAGCCTTTGACAGCTGGCTGCGATACACGTGAACCCCACATTAGCACTGCCTGCCGTGTTTAAGCACTGATGGCTTTATCACGTAACACATGCAATAGATGTAGCGATGCCATGAGCTAATAAATGTGTTACTAGTGGGAGACAGCATTTACATTCAGAATAGCATTGTGTAGTGGGGCCTGACATGGATGCACAGAGAGAAATGCGATGCAGAGGGATCAAGAGAAGAAGCAGCAGATAAGACACAGAATAGGGCTGCTTACAGAAGCTTTATATTGGTATCCTTGACACTTGCTGACTCAATGAAAAGTTCCTATAAGGGTTAGTCTATATCCACGTTGTTCCACTTCCGGGATTGCTCCCGTTCTGCTGGAAATTTCGAGTTGATACATTTCAATATCGATTGATCCAGCTTAATGTTAGCGTTAGCTCATGCTAATGCTTGGTGGGGAATGTTAACATTATAAGGTTACAACATCGTTCAACATGTTCATGAAGTTATTTTAAGTATAATTGTTTTGATCAAGGTAAAGTTACCGTTAAACAGCACTGGGCTAACCCACGATTACGTTTGCCAGCTAACGTTAGCGTTAACGTTAGCTAGCTGTATAGATAGAAGACATCGAATGTTAATTCAGCCAGCTATCCCATCCGGTTTTTTCTGCCTCACTCCCAGCCGCTAAGGGACTAAAGTCGGGATGAAAGCGGACAACAGCCCAGGGGACACGACACATCCACAGTTAGCCAGCAGCCAGCCACTATTATAAACTTACAGCAATCCGAACCCAGCCAGCACAAACTCCAGCGCCGAGTGATAAAGATGCTAACGGCAGTAACAGAAAGTTTTATGTTCCGTCGGGGAAATATCGCCCCAGGCGTCCGAGTCTGGCTGGCCGTGGTGTTGTGCTGAAATTCTCCCCCCTTTAGCGTTTAGCGGTCTTCTTTACAGTTACGTTTGACCCACAAATGGTGACTGTCGTCTCAGAGGTGTTGAGTAATGTTACAACAATGTTGCGGCACGGCTGCGGCCATGACTGAGTTGTTGTCACGAGGACCCACAAGACCTTGCGAATTCACGTAGAATAGAACCACAAAACCAACAACAGTTTGTTTCCATCCAGAGGAGTAGAGGGGAAACAACTCTGTGCTGTGTTTTCAAGTTCAACTGTAGTCGTGCAGGGAAATATGATCCGCCGTGAGCATGGTGTATTTTATCTGTGCTCGACTTCCTGGGACCGCTTGTTGTAGCGATGCATGTGTTGAGTGAAGAGTTTGTGAGATATTTCACAGAGAGTAATGGGTGTGCAGAGATTTATGCAGAATGCAAATATGATAACATTTTCATGTAAGTTCAGTGTTAATTTTCTTGCAATTTGTCACAGCAATTGGGTTAACACTTGCATGTGCCACATTCTCATTAGGGGCTGAGCCCCCCTAAAGGTCTGATCCTAGAATCACCCCTGTTGCTACTTCATACTTGTACTCCACTACACCTCAGAGGGAAATGTTGTAATGTTTACTGCACTACATTTATCTGACAGCTTTTGCTTTATTGCTTCACGCTGGGCTTGTTTCTGCAACAGCTCATTGAGTATCAGATACAATTAAATCTATTGAGGAAATATTTTCCTTTGACATTGGTCCAGTATTAAACGAGATCACTGCAGTCGGAAACGGCGAAACAAGCTACAATGTAAGTTAATAGGACGTCAATTGTCCAGCTTGTATTTACGTTCATAAAAGTACCTGTTTTGCCACTGACAGGCTCAGATTAATAGTCTAAGTGTCTGACAACATTATGGAAAGGATTTCTAAGAAGGTCGACCTTTCTGTTAAAGAGTAAGATCCTTTTTTTAAAGCATAAAAAGTCTGCGAAATTGCGTTCGCTGAACCCACCAGACTCCATGTAAATAAACAGTAATTTTAGCATCGTAAAATGGGAATTCTAGAACATCTCTGAGCTCTGAGAAGTGCTTGCTCTGGCTGTCTTGAGCCTGTGCGTGTAGGGTGCACGACTATTTCATTCCAATTTCAGGTCTGTCAGTCACAGTGAAAACCGGGGACAGCTCCAGCCGGGGACAGGTCACCGAAACCGGGGACTGTCCCCAGAAACCGGGGACTGTCCCCAGAAACCGGGGACGTCTGGTCACCCTAGGTTAGCTTGCTTGCTCGCTAACTGGTCAACTAGCTAACTAACATTAGCTACAAATACAAATTGAATCAAGAAAAGTAATTATGTGGGGGAAACTGCAGCTATTTTATCAGAATGACATGAATAAATGTTACTAAGGATAAAACTGTAATGGATAAACCTATCCGCGAAGCAATTGTATTCAACTACAACTCCCATAATGCCACTACACAACGACATCAAAAGTCCGTGTTTACATCCATTGTTTTGATTGAGAGACCCCCTAGCGGCAGAAAATTACATATTGTACGTTTAAAGCTTTGCTTTGGTTCAAATCAGTTGACGAGTTTGTAAACTTGGGAGTGATTTCCCCTTGGTTCTGATTCGTTTCACACCTGGAAAAATGAGTCATTACAAACCAATCAAGAACATTCACTCCTCTTATTGGTCAGATGTGTCTGGGGCGGGAGCAAAAAAAGCAAATACAGGAAGAAGGTCCTGTGTGGAATAGTGCAATATTCTATCATCTCCATTGTCAAACCAGCTCATTTCATTTCAATAATCAGACACTGTTTCACGAGCAATGTTACTACGTCTGCTCTGCTCACTAAGACTTTGCTGTGCTCTGTCTGTCTTCAGCTTTAGTGGCGGCTGGTTTGACCACAGAGATGCGAGTGACGGACGGCGAGCTTGACCTCAATCTATTTCTGTGAGAGAAACACTGCACGCTGCTACAGTTTGCATGTTCTTTTGCATCGCAGATTGCTAAACACACCTGACTACAGGAAACATTCACCTCAAACTTATGGAGTACATAGTTGATGCAGTTTGAGGTCAGATCACGTTCTCACCACAAACAAACTGGACGACCGGTACGCTAGTTGGTCCGCTATTGGTGCGCACCTGAGTGCGATTGTTGCGTTCCCACCTGCCCAAACGAACCGCACCAAGGGGGAAAACGAACTCTAGTGCGATTTAACCGAACTAAACAAGGCAGGGGTGAAAGCGCCCTTAATCTGTCCTATCAATAACTGCAAATAAAACCCCAAAAGATAATTTTACAAAACAAGAAATCAGAGTTACCTGTGAGGGCATGTGGTGGCTGCTTCTGTGCTGCTTAATTTTTTTACACACGTGCCATTCTTTGCCTCTTCCTATGTTTTGTTTCTCGCTCGCAGCTGCCTGGACATCTCTCGGTTGTTGAATTGATGTGCGAGGACTTATATCGGGCGAGTGACAGTTAATATCTGTGCGTGTGAAATAATATAATTAGCTCGGGAGCATATTTTATAGCGCTTGCGACATATGACCTAAATCTGACATCACAGCTTTGCAGTTACTCCAAGCCCTCAGCAGCAGTATTAATTTCCAAAATGACGTATTAGTCACTTGCTTTGACCACTGCGGTTATATAGTAAAGGTAAAGCTTGGATTTAATCAGCGGAGGTGATGTTATTTTCACACTTTATGCGCATGCAGGTCAGTTCAGTTTTGGTTTATTAACAGTTTATTAATATTGAACGTGTTGCTTTTACAAATTGCACCAAATTCACTGCACAAGGTAGGGTACCCAGTAATACACCCCCCAAGTGCGAATGAGATTGGATTAACGCTTCTCGAGATATCCAAATGACAGAGACGGACTGACACACACACACACACACACACACACACACACACACACACACATATTCCTGCCTTGATAGTATGATTTTGTCTGCCCTTTGTAACTGCAGCCAAAACCACACTTTAAGTACACATCAAAGTTTGTTTCAAAAAAAAAAAAAATCTGGGGTTGGGTGGAGAGAAAGAAGTAAGCTTACCAGACCTCTCCTTATCTCTGCTTCAGGCTAGACGCCCCAGGCTATTACAGCAAGCAGTACAATGGCCATGCTTGTTGTTCACCCAAGAGCTACAGTATCCCATGTAGTCAGTTTCCTGCAGTTTTTCCAGCATTTATTAAGAGTGTTATACATTACAGATGCAGTCACCTGGAATTTCCCATCCCTACCTAAGGCCTTTTGACGGCCTTCCAGTTCCCTTCCAATGTAACTCAGTACATTTACTTAGGGACTGTTCATTATTTAATTAAGGGGCCACCGGAGGAGCTTTGTGGCCTCTAACCTAAAAAGACTTGACCCTCCCCTCATCAGTAATAATTTTCCTATGACCCTCCAAAATGATTTGAAAAAGAGGCATGACCCTCCCCTTGCATGCAATTTTGCACTTAGCAAAGAAGCCATTTGATTTTTACAGCCATGACGTACAGGAGTTAACCTCTGCATTCTCATTTTACACATCCCACTCCTCTGTTATGGTGTGGTGGCCATTTCAGTAGATTTACTCACTAACATTGTTGTGGAAACACAATAAGCATGGAAACTAAATGCACACGTCATGCATTACTGCATTACTTCAAATACTAAGTTACTCCTCTAGTAAACTAATATCACATGAAATAAAACAATAAAACATTGAGACCATTCAGCAAAGGACAATGGGAAATAACAATTCAACACTGGTTGCTATGGACTTGTCACTAGGCTTCGTCATTGTATATTTTAGCACATAGGTAAAGGTGCCAAAGCTGAACATTATATTCCAAAACATATGTTTATGTTTAAAGGAGATTTTAAATTACATTGTAACAATTTAACAATTTGCCCTTATGAAATCCAATCGCGGCACGGCTGTTTGGGAACGCAATAGACGCTTAAATTCAACTAAAATGTAACAATCAGTGTTTGACCTACAGTCTGTTGAGATGCCTCTCCAAACTCACCATAAAACGTTAAGACACGTTAAGAAAAAAGATCTGTATTTTGCCGTAATCCAATGACACGGAAAAAAAAAGTAATCCACAGCGATCAGTAGATCCACAAACAGAGTCACGGTGTATCCAGCAAGGCCGATACGAGCGTCACATTCACCAGCCAGCTCCAAACAGGTGAACGAGGCCTCTCCACTTCGCCGTTTAAACAAAGTGGAATAAACGTATACATGTCCAAATCTACACAAAACCCGCAATCAATTAGTAAGCTGACATCACATTTATATACATGGCATTTAGGAAACCTTTATTGCAAGGTTGGCACGGCAAGATGTCCAGACTAGTGCAACAGTAACTTTCGTTTTTTGCATCCTGCTGCTCCCACCGTCAGCCAGGTAATATTTTTTTACTAAAGCAGTATATGAAATCTGATGTATTACCTACCACCATTTAGTTGTTTTGTGTTATTTAAGATATTTATAAAATATCTGGTCATGCCAGACGTAATTATTTCACTCATTTTTTAAACAATGCAATTACCCGTTTCAGCCACCAGAGGGGCAGTGCTCCTCCTGCCCCCCCCCCCCAGCAAACTGAGAGCTACATGGATAAATATGCACCAAACAAGCCACTTTGGAATTTTGCTCTTTTCATGAATAAAAGAGTTGGGTGAATTTTTTAATGGTTCTGAAACTGTGTAATTTTTCATCTGATGATCATAAATGACCTGTAACAGCAAATGAGACTAACAGTGAAAAGAACGCCGTTTTTATAAAGTTTTTATTAATATTTTTGCCCGGGTCCAATTCTTCCCGCAAAGTCACAAAATTATTTACGGCAGGTAGACAGCGCTACAGAACACACATTCTGATGAGTCACAGATTTCGGCATAACACTGGAAAAGCCTGTGTTAGTGAGTATGCAGGTAAAAGATAGCTGGAGATTTATTTATATAGGCCTAATTGTATTTTAATTTTATTTTAGAAGTTATCCGTAGTTATGGCTGATACTGGGGCAGGGCTATCGCAGAAAAAAAGGAAATAAATTAAGAAGTAAAAGCAAAAAGTCCCCGAATTGGCCCTCAGGTATGTAATATGTCTATTTCATTCATAAAATAACTTTAGATTGCACAATGTGGTTGTACGTCAGTAGCCAACATTAAATTACGTTCACTTTCCATTTAGCCAGACGTTTTACTCCTTTTCAGTCCGTGTTTGTGTTGACCTACTATTTTCTTTTCCCTTGTTCCCCTGTACTTGTGTAAAGCGTCGTTGGGTTTCATGAAATGCGCTATATTAATCTAAGTTATTATTACGTTGGTTGCTACAACAAACTCTTATTTAACTTTAACTTAAGTCTTTGGCTTGGACACAGTGACAGTGATATTTACTTATTGTAAATGAATGATTTTCTGTCTGAGCAAAACATTCATCACAACTACGGTATACAGGGTATATACAGACATCCTAATACCTTCTCAATATTTTTAAAAACCAACACACCATTGAGTTACAAGTTTATACGGCAACACGTTTGCTAACCATTTAGCAGTTATAAAACTACATTCTCTTGGCCAATAGAACAATTCAGATAGGGAAAGTCAACAGAATAGATTGAGACTCACTGCCTTTGGAAACATCTTGCAACCCTAACCCTTCTTGCATTTATTTCACCTTTAGAATAAAATAAATAGATGAAATAAAATGATAAATTAAAGCAGTTCAAACAAACAAGCATTCACTGATGCCATTATAACCACTTAAAACTAAGTGAACCTTCTACTCTATGTACAGACACCCAAATGAGTATACATAGAAAATATTCCATGAGGCAAGTGAAATACAAGAAAACACACATACAGACAAGCAAACAAGCATTCACCGTTTGAACTTGTGATGCCATTATAACCATTTGATTCATGGTAAGTGCTTCAATTTAATTGCTTTTTCTTCCCCACGAGGGGTGCATACCACTCAAAACCAACATGAAACACGTAGCTAGTAATGTTCACTCAGCGTTTTGTTTTGTTGTTAAACTGTGTGTAAAATGAGCGGTCACGTTAAATCACCGGTTTCAGGTAACGGCACTGTCTACTTGCTGGATGGCTTCAAGCTAACGGTCGGTAGCTAACATTAGCAGATAAGCCCATTGACAGCAACGTTATTGGTCATATTTTGGCACAATCAATGTGTCTGACCGTAGTAGTGGTCATAGTGACTTAAAGTGTGATGTGAGATCTACACGCTGTTTTCAGGTAATGTTACTTTTTGCGTTCAACACCTCCACCCCCGCTGCTGAAAACAATTCTAGAGGAAACACTGTCAACCATCACAGCATCTACATAGAGAGCTAGGAGTACATCGTATATTTTCTTTCTTTCTTTCTTACCAGCTGAGATGCCACCTGCCAACTGCTTGCCCTGAAGGAATGTTTGCATTGTGTGATGCACCACTCAGTTCATCTTCATCTTTGTGGGATACAAACAACTTGAAAACAAAGATGAGCTGCTGCTGGCTAACAGCGGTCTTTGGAATCGGCTTTGGCTGCAACTCTGGAAGATTTGGAGTTAAGCTTTTCTTTGAGAAAAGAACAAAGAACGGCACTGAAGTCATTCTTAAAAAAGGAAGGTATGTTCGGAGTTTTGCCAACCGGATACGGCAAAAGTTTAATCTATCAACTAGCTCTGCTATCTTCTTCGTTGCTCTGCATGGTTGTAGCGTGCAGAGGGAATTTGAAAGACAACAGTTTATCCCGCCCCTCGGATTGAGCCCTGAAAATGGTGAGTTCCCAGACCCGACATCGGGATGTGGGTTTGGCTCGTCAGGCTAAGATAGGCTATCACCCGATGCGGGGTAGGATATAATATCACACAAACTTTACAAGATCAACTTAAATAGACATAATATAACAAATGGACAACTCAGTTTGCAAAAAAATTATTTAAAAAATGAATACCTCGTAAAATGGCGATTAATACCTTTTAATGGCCTTCATTTTTACTAATCTGATTTACTACCTTTTAATACTTTTTAAAACCCTGCGGACACCCTGGTATATGACCTCCCCGTAACGCTAACTCAGTAATCTACAGTGGGAAATACAGCACTGTAAAGAAAAGACCTTCCCAGTAAGCACACATACGTCTCCACGACGTATGCAAAAGATCGCTTCGTCTGCAATTGATCGCGGGTCATTCTGAAGCATCGTTAAATGAGCGTCTGGACGTCTTATTATGATGGAAATCTATACATCGCAGCAACGTATTAACTATGTCAGATAGATGTATTACAAGTTCCTCAGTTGAGCGCATGGATGTCTTTACTTACACACTGTTGATGTGATGGACAGTGAATCTGCATTCTGTCCAGCAACATATAGCTTTTAATGTGTATAGGCTAGTGTGCTATTTTCTATAATAATTTGAACTTGTGTAAATTTGAGTACCCTGAAAAACGCTTTATAAATAAAATGTATTATTGTAAGTAATTGTGTATGATTTATCTCTTACTTAGCAATTCATATAATTTAGTAAAGATATTTCATGTGATCTATAGGCCTACTGACTAGTTTTGTTATATGGGTTAATGCATGCTCAATTGATAGGAACATTGCTGACATCTGTAGGCCTACTACGTATAACAGACGTCAGGAAGATGTGCCTAAGACTGTATCTGTACTAGGCTACGTATAATGTCAGGAAGATGTGCCTGAGACCGCATCTGTAGCTACTACGTATAATAGACGTCAGGAAGATGTGCCTGACACTACATCTGTAAGATGTATAGCAGATGTTGGGACGATGTAGCCATATGAGCCCGCATCTGTACGATGTACGACATACGTTTAAACGATGTATATGAGCCCGCATCTGTATGATGTACGACATACGTTTAAACGATGTATATGAGCACCCATCTGTATGATGTACGACATATGTTTAAACTATGTATATGAGCCCGCATCTGTACGATGTATGACATACGTTTAAACGATGTAGGCCTATATGAGCCCGCATCTGTACGATATCTAGGCCTATAAACGATGTATATGAGCCTGCATCTGTAGCCTATTATTTTGAGTCTTATTTCTATATATTTTTTGTGATTAACATTTTTTTAACATACAAACATATACCAAACATACACCAAATAAACATCACAACATACTAAATAAACATGTAGGTCTATGACACAATAAGAACATAGGCTACACATCTCACCCAGCCCAGAGGTTCTCAGGAGCCCTCCAGAAAGCTCAGCTACTTTCCCCAATTTTTAGTACATATACCCAATCTTGAAAACGGTTTGTATGACATTTTTCAAACACCCCCCACCCATCTCACAAACCCACTCCTGGATTGACCCCTTTACTCTTCAATTCCCTTTAAATAATCTGTCTGGCTATCATTAAACTAATCTGGACCCAGTTTATGATGTGTTTTTCAATCCCGATAAGGATCGATCCATATACTAGACCTAATAATCTGAATGAAACATGGGTCAATTTCTATTTTTCTTAATTGTTATTGTTGTTGCCGTGCATTTCTCAACCCAACCAATTTAAGTAGTTTTTCCTTGCCTCTGTAAATAAAAAGGATCCACTGTATATAACTGTATATAACAAGTTTCATGAAAAAAATCTGATGTGATTCTGTTCTTCTCAAATCTCTAAGGATCAGGATTAATAACCTGCCCAGCAGCATGTTACAAGGTCTTCATTAAGCTTAACATATTTCATTCAATAACTTACTTCTCTTGTCCCCACCACTTCAAATCAACCCCTCTTCAAATCATTTGCATAATAAATTATGCTGTACAAGTCTGTCACATTAATTTCTAAAATGTTTAATTTTTTTCTAGAGACAAATTTCCAAACTATACAATTTAGGAAAACACTGGTATATCAATATCAGACTCATCCTAAATTGCTTAATAGCATTAAACAGCACTATGCAATCAATCCTAAAAACAGTTGCTTACACATTCTTCGTTACTATATGTGGGCCTACAGTTTAATGTATTGTCCTGCTGGTCATATATATTAATACACACCAGAAAAAAAGTGATTTAAACTATATTAATGGTACCATGGTTTACTGATGGTTTAGCCTGCAAGTTTTCAGAGTAAGCTGCACATTTAGTAAACTGCTATTAAACCACATTTATGCTTGATGGGAATGATAGTAGGTTGAATGGTGAAAAACTTTCCAGTCTTGTAAATGTAAAAAAGAAAGAATAGAATCACTTTGTAGTTGTTGTTTGTGTGGCACACCTACTTGGGTGTGACATTTTACACCCAAGTAAGACATTTTTATATATATGGTAACACTTTATAATAACCATCATTAATAGATGGTGATTGACTGTTAATTAATCTTTAGTTAATTGTCATTTAACTGTTAGCAAACAGTCATTTGACTGTTAACAAACCATTACATTATAATTAATGTTTACTAATTATTAGTAGTGCTGTAAATTAACAGTTTATTGTTACACACATTATATCCCTCATATACTATATTAGGTATCAGGTAATAATTAAAAACGTTTGTAAACCTTTAAGAAACCAATTTTAAAACATCTATAAACATTACATAGATAGATAGATGGACCAGATATTCCCAACACTTTGTTAAGGGTTACTAGTTGGTTGGTAAACCGTCTATAAACAGTGTCTGGATGGTTATTATAAAGTTGTGATTGCACTGCAAGAACTGCAAGGTCACAGCCTTGGTAAGTTTAACACAAAGCAACCCATGAGTGACAAGTTAGTTGAGATCATGACACTTTGTCGCCATTCGGTATCCGATGGCGCTGATAGGCTAAACCGAACGGCGACAAATTTGAGGGGTACTTAAATGAAAACCACGAAAATACTTCCCTTTCCCAACAACCTTTTCTTCGGAAAGGTAACATAAAAATACAAAGTTAATTTACCGAGCATCCTACAACTTTTATAACCAATCGTCATTAGATTATAGGGTAATGGATAAGAATGCTACTTTGACAATCACTACCGTTAGCTAGCTACGTATTTCGTCACAATTGTTTTTTTCCCCCGTTACTTGCATCTAATGGCGGCTAACATTAACTTAGCTGTTAGCGGATAAAATGGTAACGTAAATAAAATACGGCGTAATGAGACTTGATGGCCAACCGTTAGTAACGTTAAGAGCTCGACCGCCGGTCATTTTGGGGGCTGATTAAAATTAGATCGCCGTTATGTAAATTAATTTTGGGACAGTTGAAAAACTAGCTAGCTAAAGGGCAAAGTGATCCAACCGTTAGCATTCTAGCCTGTGTGTGGTTGGGCAGCTTAAACAAGCCAGTTCAAATCCAAGTGTGTGTGTGTGTGTGTGTATATAATACACACACACACACACACACACACACACACACTCTATACAAATAAAATGAACGGTCTAGTTTCGGCATGGAGCGATTAAAGTTACTGATGTGTCCTCAACACGTAGAGCTAGCTAGTTACCGGTATCTAATTCATCTTACGCTAGCGGGCTGGTTACCTTTAGATGCGATGGACGTGCACGTTAAATGAGGCTAAAGTGTCTGTAAATCTCGGACATTTTAAACAAGATAATTTATCTTTAGAATAAATGATGTTTCAGAATATTTCAACACAGCTGTAACGTCACTAACCATTGTCTGTTTGCTTTACTTTTGACAGCTGGGAACGTTACCTGATCAAAGCTTCTCTATCCTCCTTTGCCCTAAATAGTTTTGCTATTCAACAAAATCCAGGGTGAGGTCTTCAAACGGTTTACAAATAAAATGCTTTACGCTAAGATACGAAAACAATACTCTTAAAATGTATAACTAGTGGACATGATACGGTCAAATAGACTGTTGTAATTGTTTTTGTTAACAGTAGTGGAAATAATGCATGAAAAGGTTGAACTCACCCCAAAATGTCAAATGCTTATCTTATTTAACTGAGCCTTGGCTTTGAAGTATATGACACGATAAATAAAAACATGCATTTTAAAATGAATGGGACTTTGTTTAAAAGGTGTGGCACATGAAATAAATGCAGTCCAATTTGAGAAGCATGGCACAGGTTAAGAGTCTAATCATAAACAAAGTATTAACACCTAAAAAGTGTTTCTGATCATGACATCAATGGTCTTTTGGCCCAAAAAAGGTTTAGACTGTGCATATTTCCTTGGTGAACTACAGTAAACCAAAAACACATACATACACCTATATGCACACACTCATTTCTTTTTTCTTTTTTTTATAATTATTTGCAATTATGTAAACAAAGTTAACTCCAGTAGAGCTGCTGTACTGAGCAGCTTCCAGGTATGAATGTGTAACTACGAATATGAATATTAATGCCTAACTTTCTTCTTGAAATTATTCAAACATGCATCCATTTGCTGAGACATTGCATAGTAAAAATGTCTTTCTCTGTGATCAGTCACTAGTGATTTATACAGTCTCTCTCTCACACACACACACACACACACACACACACACATGTGCTAAAGTTGACTAAAAAGAGGAATAAAAAAAAAAATCATCTTTTGGAAATTTATCTTAATGCCTTAATTTAAAAAAAAAATGAAAAGTCGCCTTGGCCTTTGGAATTAAAATAGCTTCATATCACATTTCCCTTCACCATACCTAGAGATTGGCATGGTTTTATTTCAGTTAGCCTAATAGGTGGTTTGATTTAATGAAGGCATTAAGATCAATTTCCAAAAGATTTTTTTTTATTCCTCTTTTTAGCCAACTTTAGCATGGGTGTAGCACTGTATATACACACATATTTCTCTCTATCTCTCAACATTTTCAAAAATTCACCTTACCTTTGCAGCAAGTTAACTTGATTTACATAGAAAAAGAATTATAAAAAAATGACTATTGGGTAAACAAATATATATGAATTTACCTTTATCTTTGCAGTAAAAGTTAGCTTGATTTACTTACCTGTACAGTGCCATAATTGCTAATGGGTAATTCAAAATAAAGAGTTTAGCTAGTTAGTTAGTATGTATATATAAACACAGACACACAACTTTATACAATGTATTGTATGATGTCATGCAAAATATATCTCAGAGTTCAATCAACTTTTAAGAGGTTGGTAGGATGTTGTAATTGATGATGTCCCATTTCCAGATCATCCAGGTGAAGCTGTACAGATGACGAGACCCCAGAACCACCTCCTCTTGTCGGTGACGCAATTTTTTTTTAACTTTTTAAGACTGTATGCATTTATCTTTATAGTAAGTTAGTAAGTTAACCTTATTTACAGGTATTTACAAGTGTACATTGCAATAACTGCAAATTAATAAAAAAAAAAAATAGTTTAGCTAGTTAGTAGTTTAGTTAGTATTATTAGTTCAAACACAGTAGAATATACACAAGTATGGCTAGCAAATACACAGTCGTACTGGACACTGAGACGGAGGTCTAGAGCAAGGGTTGAAGCTCAGTTAATTCAAGTTGCGGGGGGGAATCATGTGACAGACCTTTGTGATGCTGAGGAGGCATATGAAGAAGCGAGCGACTTTTATGACATGGAGTGCCAAACACCTGGTGATGAGACGGAAGAGTTCTTTGATGCATATGAAACTGACACAGAACCAGACACAGAGTCAGACGCAGAAGAGGGCACTTTGCAGGAAAATTTGGCTGCATGGGCAGTTGAGCATAACGTCACTCACAATGCACTGAATTCATTGCTTCGAACACTTGGACAGCACCATCCACTGTTACCAAATGACGCCAGAACATTGCTTGGTACTCTGTGGTCCAGCAAGATTCTTGTCCAGGAGAAAGCTGGTGGCCAGTACCACCATTTTGGTATCCTGGAGTCAATTTCAGTGGTGTTAAAGAAACACAAGTGCCTGGTAGAGGACAGTTCTCTTGATCATTTGTCTCTTCAGGTTAACATTGATGGGCTGCCGCTATTCAAAAGTTCAACCACACAGTTATGGCCCATTCTTGGTGTTATTCAGAATCTTCCACAACATGAACCTGTTGTGATTGGTCTTTTCTGTGGTGCAAAAAAACCTGACAATCTTGACGAGTTCATGGAGGATTTTGTTGCAGAGATCAATGAACTTGAGAGAGGTTTTGAGTTTGACGGGATCACACTCAGGTTTAAGCTGGCTGCAATGGTGTGTGATGCTCCAGCAAATCCCTGGTTGATGACTACTTGGACTATGCAAATTATGTACTTATTCTCTTTCTCAAGCACTTTGGAGAGCTTTATGGTGCCAAGTATCTTTCCTACAATGTGCACAATCTTGTGCACCTGGCACAGGATGTCAGAAGTCATGGTGTTCTGGACAGATTTAGTGCTTTCAGGTATGAAAATGCATTGTACAAGATCAAAAAACTTGTTAGGAAGCCCACATGTCCATTAGCTCAAATTGTGAAGAGACTTTCTGAGGGGCCGAAATGCTGTTCACATGAGGAAATCCTTGGGCTCAGAAAGCCACACACTGCAGGTCCCCTTCCGCCATTGTTTCCCAGTGCCACATAGTACAGGGAGCTGAGGACGAAGACATTCACCATTAAACTTGATAGAGCCAACAGTCACATTTTTTTAAATGGTCGTGTTGCAAGGGTCAAAAACATACTTTCTGTTGGGAGTGAGGTGCATATTGCATATAGTACCTTTATGCATCAGGATTCTTTCTTTGAGTACCCGTTGTCCTCCACCACATATGGCATCCACTTGTTAGATAGCCTATCGAGCACAGTCAGATATTGTAAGTCAGACCTGATAGAACAGAAGGCATTCCTTGTTCCGCATGGGTGGAAATTTGTCGCCATCCCTCTGTTACACAAAGATTAAATGCTCTTCACATGCAGCTCCAGCCTAAGATCATTCAGTTGTCCTATACCATGAAAACAGTGTCTGTATTTCTCCTCCTAACTCAACTGTAACGCTGTGAAAGCTGCTGTCTTTGTTGGATGGTATTCACCCGTTCTATATGATTGTAGTTTTGGACTTTAGCTGTTAAAACTTTGGCTCAGTCACAATATAACACACATCCTTTTTCAACCTGATCCTTTACCAGTACTGTTAGTGTTGCACTATCATTGACTGTAAATAATTGTGCATTTATGACTGATAAATGTTACCGAATTTATGAGTTACCGATGTGGGCCCTTCACGCCAACATCGGTAACACTTCATTCTGTTCTCCTCACATGGTGACCAATTCTGAGTTATGAAGAATCTGCATCTTACCGTTTTGCACTTACCTCTTGCATGTCTCTTCTCCACTGCATTTGGAGTCAAGTTCTCCATCTTTGCAGCTTGTTGGTCTGCTGCCTCCGTTGTCTGTGTGATTTTTCAAAATCATCCTTGTTATCTTCACATGCACAAAACTGTTCATAGTTTCATTGTGCTTGCAGTTGTTGTATAAAATTATAAGAGATGTGTTTAGAAAAGATAAATATAGTACATAAATGTGTAAAAACATATATATTTTTTTTAAATAGAGAATTATATACAATATTGTTTTTTGGGCTCTCTTTTTTGTGGGACTGAATAATTTTTTGTCATTGTTTCAAATTACAGAAAATGTACCTGATAGTTGAATTTAAGGAGCATAAGGAGACGGCTCCCATAGCCAAAAATTGGATGGATGATGGCCAAGCCTGGTGGCCTCCATTTACCGACAGGACAAGGCTTCTAAAAAGTGTCCGAAAAATGGAGCCTCCACATCCAGACAAAGGCTGGGTCCGGCACCGGGTCCGAGTCCTTTTTGAAACTGGTAATACATATTAGACAGATTAATATATCAAAAATAACATTTGCCCTAAATTACATGATAGGAAATAAGCTTTTTTTCACATCAGATTCTTTTGACAACATCGTGGAGAAGTGGAAGAGGTCTTGCGAGACGTCCAACCTAAATTTGGATGCAGAACCCTCAAAGAGGCAATCAAAGTATGTTTGGCATTATTATGAAAACTTAAAAAAGGAACACGCCGACTTATTGGGACTTTAACTTATTCACCGTAACCCCCAGAGTAAGATAAGTCCATACATACCCTTCTCATCTCCGTGCGTGTTGTATCTCTGTCCGACGGCCCCACCGGTAGCTTAGCCTAGCACGGATCCTGAAGGTAATCGGTTCCAACTAGCCTACTGCTCCGAATAAGCGCCAACACGTTCCTATTTACATGTTGTGATTTGTATAGTCACAGCGTGTACAAATAACAATGTCACATGAGGCACAGCCATCTTCTAACGGTATATAAACTGGGATCTATATTCTCAGAAAGGCGAAGCACTGCTACTTCTGCTACTTGGGCGGAGTGATATGCTTGCAGCACCTGAGAAGCCGCAGAGAGTAGCAATGCTTCCCTTTTGCTGACAATATAGTTTCCGGTTTTAGAAGATGGCTGTGTCTCATGTGACCTTGTTATTTGTACACCTAAAGTCCCAATAAGTCGGCGTGTTCCTTTAAACATTGTGTATTATATTGCTATGAATCTGTTGATAAAACTCATTTCCGTTGTAGAAAAAACCCTCGGTACTCTTCGTCCGAAGAGATGTCGGACACAGCGCCCCCTCCACCTAAAACCAAAATAAAAAAGGCTGCAAGGGCTCAGCCACCAGCACCAACTCCACCACCACCACCACCACTCCTTCGGGAGAAAACGCAGAGAGGTAAGAGTGCACATGTAGAGTATTACATACAGAAAACGTGTACTATCCAGCTTTTAATGTTTGAGTTACAATAACGTATACTAACCAATCTTTTTTTAGCAATGGCTCAGCTTGGAGCAGGCCAGGACAGGCCAAATGAGGCGGACCACAACCCTCCACCAATGCCCTGTGGTAAGCTGTCTGAAACAGTATCAATAGAAAAGCTTTATTTAATAGCAGCAGAAGTATTTGTAGCACATTTAGCCTTTGCTACCACCAGAAATAAGTACACTATACAATGAACAAATAAATTATTAGGCAAACGACTCCAAGATAAAGTCGTCATCGTTTGGCATGCACAGACTAATTTGTGTGACCACAGTTGCAACACAGCTCAAATTTTCAACACCGAGCAGTGCAGTTCAACCCCTATGTGATTACTGAGTTACCTTGACATATCATCTTGGCTACATTACAGATGACTTAGCCGCTGTCATATCCTCTGCCATGGCTCCATGGAACAGTTGGACAGATGAGGCTGCCCATGACCTCCTGCCCATGCCCAGTAGTAAGCTCTGTGAAAACAACCACTAAGGTTATTCAAAATTTCGGAATTAAAAAAAATGATTGTCTTAGCAAAATGATTCATGTTGTCAAACAATGGACTTTTTCACATTTGCTCTCTCCCCTTGAAAATTAGGTGAAAGCTCAACATGGCAGGGGATGAATTTCCACCCTATTGCTCCAAGTAATTCCAGAATTTATTTTATGCTCACAATAATAACAATGGCAATATTGAGTTAATGTACATAATTTGCAGCTCCACATGAAAGCTCAAATAACACTGTAGTACGTTATGGTCTTACAAACTGTAATTAAACGTCATTAAATGCAAACCCCACCTCCCAAGCTCCTCAGTCTTCAAGCGACTCCAGGCGCATCTCATCTGGCCGCCTTGTGCCTGCCCAATGCACTGGTAAGCTGTTAAACCCTACAGCAAATATTAAAAATAAGTGTGCATGTTGTGTAAATAGATATATTAAAAATAAGCTTTGATGTAGAAATTGCTTTTTAGCTCAGCTTGCTACATGTCTTTGTTGGGTGAAGATAGCTTACCTATTATGAAGCTTCATATTATGTAGAACAACTGCTTAGTGTACCTTAGCTCACTAAACTCCCTCTAACACACTACTCTACAACTAGCTCTCTCAAGCAATAAGACAATGTAATTAATATATAGTGTGTTTATAAACAAAGTAACAAAGACACAAGTATCTCACATGTCTGTTCAAATTATCTTCTAGCTGTTGAAAGAACCATTCTGGAGGCCATTGGAGGTATTGAGCTGCAGTTGCAGCACCTAACCTCCATGGTGCTGTCCCTCATGGACAGACGGCCACCACCTTCTCCACCAATGGATGAGGGGGAGGAGAATTTCTTCCCCCAAGTAAATGAATAACTTGTAATACACTACTAAAAGTTTGAGTTCACTTAGAGGTGCATAAAACAGTTAAATGGTTAGACAGAAATAAAATGGTAGCATATGTTCCTCTTAATATTGAAATGGTACGCTATTATTGCTAGAAACCTCCACTCCTTATACGTTGACTTAAATGGCATAAACCAACTTGAGAAGTCATGTTCTATGGAAATATAAATCGATTCACAACAAAGAAATCAATAGCTATAGTTTAAATAGCTAGCCAGCTCGGGTAACAACTTTAGCATAAGTATATTAGCAATTAACAATGTACAGATATAAATATATCAATACCGCGTCAGTGTCTAATAACATTTCACATATGAAAAATGTTTACAATATTTTACTTTTACAAACGTGTTAAATATCACAAGAGGTCATGTTAATTGTATATATGGACTATATACTATGGACTATACTATATTGTGTGTATATATATATATATATATATATATATATATATATATATGTATTACAAGTTATAATTAGTAATGTCTCAGTAAGATGCTCAAAATTATGTTTGTTATGTGTGAGTTATTGAAGCAGATCCGGGGCTGAACTTGAGTGGTCACTTCTCACACAGACCCTCATGTTAAAAGATTCAAGATATTTGGTTTGAAAACCCAATTGTTTTGGTTTTAATCACGAATGTCTGTCATTTGGGGCAAAGCAGACCACTTAAAATTGGCGACAGAGTGCAAAATTGTAATAGTATCCCTTTGGTTAAAAAAAATAATTTGGGAATCAACTAATTCGGAAAAACTGCAGTCTCCCCCTCCACTAACACACAACATGACAAACGTCGTTTTCACCATCTTACTGAGATATTACGAATTACTTAATACAATATACTGTATACCTGACACAAGCCACAGGCAGTTACTTTAGTGTTAGCTTAAAATGAGAATTAACGTCATTTCTTGTGACATTAAATTCAACACGTTTTTATCAGTAAAATCTTTCTATTCTTTTAAATGCTATTCAATGTTACTTATTTATACTATTTATTTTGCATTAACATCTAAAAGCAGCACAAAAGTCTATTCTGAGTCTTTATGGTCAGAACAGGTTAGATGATCGTCCCAAAATGGCAGCGGCGAACTCATGGCATCAGCAGATTAGTTAGCATTTTGCGTTAGAGGGCTAACTTTAGCATCGTGCCATTAATTGCTAACTGAATCAACAAAGTTACTTAAATCATCCAATCGTATATTGTACAGTCTATGCAAAATATTTGTTAATATTAATGACACATTAAACATAACTAGCTAAACTTAACTTACCATTTGCTCGTCACAATCGGACGGAGAGTTCCGAAAAGAAGAAAGTTTTGCCTGCTGAGCGCGTGTAAAGGACCCCCTGAAGGCCAGTCGTCGTCACTGCCTGACCAAAATTGCCAGACTGTACTATCTTGTAGGCTATCGACACCACCTGTCGGTTGAAAGGCGGTACAACTGGTTTAGCAAAAATCTCAGATAGAAACTCTTCCCAAAACACATTCCACTAAATTAAACCAGTCTCTTATTCATTTGCTGTGCAGAAACCATTCTATACTATATTTACCCTACCTATATAGAAAACCGAGAAGACTACATAAAACAAAATAAATATTGTGATAATAATTTGAATCCAACGATTTTCTTACAGCAGCAGCAATGAGAAACCCGGTCCTCCGGACGCCCACGGAGGCGGAGGCAGAGAAGGCCGTTAAAGAATTCCTCCGGCTGGCACCTGAGTGCCACCACCGCCGCTCAAGATAGATAGTCCAAGTTATTTTATTTTAATTGTTTATCATTTGTTAATGCTTTCATGTTGTTAATTGTGTTGTTAATTGAATTTAAATAGGCTACTCTAAAATAAATGTTTTGTTCAGCAAAAGTGCGAAGTTTACTGATCTTGTTTATACCAGCAATCCAACAAGTGATTAAGATGTTTTCAAGTAATTAGGTTAATAATTGTTTGTCATCTTCTAGACAAGGCTATGATTTTCTACAGATTAGACTATGGTATTATTGGACTGTAGCTATAGTTTATTATAAAGTAGTAGTAGTAGTAGTAAAATTTTAATTAGGCCCCTATCTAAAATCTTCTCGGTTTACTAAGTTACTATTTTATCAACATTTAAACAGTAAAGGTATGTCAGGAAAACATATAATAATATAGCGCCTGACATTTGCAGTCGGTATACAGGATATCCGGTGGATGTAGAGCCTGACATCTGTACTACGTATATCAGACGTCAGGAAGATGTGCCTGAGTCCGCATCTGTAAGATGTATAGCAAATGTTGGGACGATGTATATGAGCCCGCATCTGTACGATGTATGACATACGTTGAAACGATGTATATGAGCCTGCATCTCTAAGATATATAACATACGTTGGAACGATGTATATGAGTGCATCTGTACGATGTATGACGTATGTTAGAACGATGTATATATGTATACGTCGCGGAGAGAGCGGCTACATGTCGCTGTGACGTCGTGCCAGTGAGCAAACGAGCAATCTACTACGTATCCCCGCCACATTTTGATTACCTCGCCAATACATCGCGGCGACCTATGTGTGCTTACTGGGTTTACGACAGAGGTGTGGTAAAAACACTACCGCTTTTGTTCAAAAGGGCCACTAGAATCAACACAAACTGAAAGTTACATATAGTTAAGTAGGGAAAATCTCAGTTTTACTGAAGTAATATTCTAAAAGGTGACTTCAACTTCTACCAAAGTTATTTTCTGGTAAGATTTTTCTACTTTTACTCAAGTATTGCTTTTTAAGTACTTTTTATAAGACTGGCATTATATACGTTATATATTACGTTATAACATGAAACTCAAAAAAATTTTGAAAATGGGAAACATCCACCAGACAAAATAACTTGGATATGGTAGGTTATGTTATTGTTATGTTATTGGCTGTGTCGACAACGACCCGACCCCGGATAAGCGGATGAAGATGGATGGATATTGGCTGTGTCTCAAACCGCACACTTCCGTCAGTGCACTGCTAATGTGCACTGACCACTTACTGCTGTAGTGCCCACTATGGATGATTAGTGTTGTCCCAAACGGAACACTTACATTAAAACACTTAACGGAAATAACGAGCGGGATGAGCGTGACGAACGCAAGTTACGCAACACATATGAGCGTGCTTTTCCAGCCCGCCAAAAAAATATATGCCGGCTTTTGTTTACAAAAAATATTTCTGTACGTGCATTTACCCCTTACTTAACAGCATATTACATATTACACAGCATGTGGAAAATACGTCGCCTCCAACGCCTCCGACGCCAACGCAGGATCCTCCTACTGTTGGCTGAACATGAGGTATATTATTTTTTTACAGACAAATTCCTATCATGCACGAATTGCAGCGCAGCAGCACACTAGCAGGATTTCAGTATCACTTTACCTTTTCAAGAAGTCAGGAGTAGTTCCTCGCACTAAGCTGATGAATAACTAAATACACACATCAGCGGGTTCACAGAAGTTTTTGCATTTATGTCACAATACTTAACTATTAAACTACTAAATTGTCACTGTCTATGCATGTTATGCAGCACAGTGACAATAAGCTGCTTTTATTTTATCATCAGAAGTATTTCTGTGTGCTCCAAGTGGATAAACAATTGATAACAATGTAAAGCACTATCAGCATAATACTTCTCATAAGTTTATGTATTTGTGTCCTGAAAACATGTTATTAAGTGCTCTTCACTAGTTGATCTTTACACTAATATACACCAAGCAATAGATAACAGAATAGACAGGCCTATTGATATGTTCTAGCATGTACTCATTCTGATGAATGTTAGAAAAAGACAATGAAGTAAGGAAAACACAGGGATAGTAACAGAACCAGATAAACTTTATTTAAAAAAATCAGCTCTCCTCTCCCCACTCACAGCATCCTCCCAGCCCCAGAAAGTACTGCCAGGTAAATCATACAATGCTACTGTTGGCACTATACTTTGATGGCCACAGTGACCTGAGGGTTGACTACCGCCTTTCAAGGGAGTCCTTCAATGCCGTCATGGCTGTGTTGGGCACGGAATGTGACCATGGTTGGGGCCCAGATATCGACACCCTGGTTTTTCTTTTCTGGCTTGCCAGTGCCACCTCCTACCGTGTGGTCGTCACGGCCTTTGACACGCACCGGGCGACACATACACAGGGCGAGTGGGAAGATTGCAGCTCTACTCTATCAGGTGGTCAGACATCCCACCGCAGAAGAGCTCCTTCGCCTTGGGGCCCGCTTTGCCCGTCTGGCCGGATCTGCAGCCTTCAGCCGAGTGGTTGGCGCCATCGATGGCTGCCACGTCAGGGTGAAGCCCCAAGCAGAAGATGCTGCCTGTTATTTTAACAGGAAGCTCTTCTACTCAGTCCAGCTGCAGGCCATCTGTAATGATGTTGGAAAGTTCCTTGATGTGTTCGTGGGGTACTGTGGGTCAGTTCATGACGCCAGAGTACTGAGGAACAGCCCCATCTACTACCAGCAGTCCTACCCTCCACCAGGATATAGCATCCTTGGAGATGGGGGGTACCCCTGCCTGGCCCAGCCCATCAGCCTCATCACACCCTTCAGACAGCCTATTCGCAATCATCCCTAGGCTTGCTTTAACAGCAGTCTGTCAAAGGCCAGGTGTGTTGTCGAGCGGTCCTTCAGGATACTGAAGACTAGATGGGGGTCCATATTTTTCAAGGCTCTGGAGGTGGATGTGAAATATGTGCCGGAGGTCATCGTCTGCTGCACTGTTTTGCACAACATTTGCATGAGCAACGGGGACCTACTGGAGCCAGATGCTGATGATGGTGCAGCAGGGGACCAGCCGGCACCAAGGCCAGCACCAGCACCTCCAGGAGCCGTCTCTGGTGCAGATGAGAGGCAGAGGATGGCGATGACGTGTTACGTCCCTGACCGTGACTACATTTAAAAAAAAAAAATCTTTGTGTATGAATAATGTTTTGTAAATAGTAAGAAATGTTCTTCCTTAAAATACAGGGGGCATAAGTAATCACACCCCTATGTTAAATTCACTGCACTGTACATTGTTTACTTGTCCCCATGTCTTATCAGTTTGACAAAGTAGGTCACATGTGTCAAACTCAAGGCCCGAGGGCCAAATCCGGCCCCAGGCACTTTGTTTTAACGTTTTTGATGCTTTACGAAATGTATAGCCACTTTTTCTGAAGTTTCTAGTGCTTTTTACAATGTTTTTGTCACTTTTTCAGACAACTTTGATGCTTTTTTCTGCCTTTTTTCAACCTTTTTGGTGCTTTTTCCAATGTATTTGTCGCTGGCTGAGGAACTTTTTTGCCAGACTTTTTTGGGGCTTTATGAGGCCCAAAATGTAAGTGAGAAGACTATAGTATATATGCAATAACAGTCAAAATAATTGACGCTCTGCAGCCTCTCTCGCCTCTCTCTCTCTGGTCTCCTCTCTCTTCTGGTGCTCTCACTCCATCTCTTGCAATGCCTCATCATACTGCCACTCATTATCTTTTAAGCAATTAAGGATTTCCATTGTGTTTAACCGGCGCCTCTTTGGGGTAGACACGTTGGATGAAGCACCCTTGTCCGGTGTCACCACAGGAGGGGGTGAGGCCCTCGCCACTTCCGGGTTGGAAGAAGCAAAGAGAACAGGCTGCTCCACAGATGGCCTGCTCCCAAGTGCATACCACTTCCAAGAAGCGGCGGGGGCCTCACCCCCCTCTGTACTAACACCAGTACGAGGATGCTTAAGTGCCTGTGGATGAAACGAGAAAGCTGCACTATTTCACTATCAAATACTACAAACACTAACAATACATTTACATTTCTTACTTATTGACAAAATACACTACCGTTCAAATGTTTAGAGTCTCTCAATCACCTTGGGTAAAACACTAAGAATGGTTCCCCAACAATCCTAAAGGAGTTTCCAAATATGTTTAACACCTGTTGGCCAATTTCAGTTCACTCATAATTCTAAGGACGCCCAAATGGTGAAATGAGTAGACAAACCTTTCAACGGTGGTGTATATAGAAAGTAAGAACTATTCTGAACTATTCTGACAACTGCACACATTATCACCTTTGTCGCCTTATGTCACACTATCTACATTTGAGCATTTCACTTTACAGGGGAAATGTATGGAACAACCTTGTACTAACCTTGTATTTCTGCACCAAATTTTCCCATCTTTTCCTGATGGCTTTTGAGGCCAGCCTCCCCTCCAAGTCCTTTTTCTTAACGAATTCCCTGGTGAAAACACATAAGCAGATCATATCAATGCATTAAATAATACAGAGGCCCACCACCAGAACAAATAACAGAACAAATAACATGACACGAGTACTAAGAAGTTTTGCAACTGAACTAATATGTTACACACTATTTTCTGTTTACTTAATTGTTACCAGCAAGACTTTGTAAATCAATTATACTGCATTATCCCTACTTAATACTCTTGTAGTGTGGTTTCCCTATTGCTTGCAACAGCAAAATCTTTTAATTATTTGTTCTGGGGCTGGGCCAGAGATGTGTATACTGCTTTATGTGTTTAGCCTCCATTACAGCCCTGTCAATAACCACGGGCATATATGACCACGTTAGTTTGAAACGATTTTCAAAGTTAGTAGCCTAATGCAACCGGTAATGCATTGTACTTACTCGAATCCTGTAAGTGTCGCATTTCGCTTCCCCATGAACAGATCGGTGTTGGCAGCACGCCAGGGGATTAGCTCCCTCGTATCTTCGTCCGTCCCTAAAAACAGATCGAAATACCTCGATTAGATAAAAGGGACACTCACCTTGCCTGTCAACAGTACAAGTGATATCTAGCTAACGTTAGAACGACACATCTAAAATGGTCCCGAAGCTATCATTTATTACTAATGTTGTCCATCGCTAGTGTTTACATTGCTTGTCCCAATGGCTAGCTAGCTTAACGTGCTAGGTAGCATTAGCATGTAACATTACGCTAATTAACTCAACCAAATAATTATGCTGGCTTCAGTCAGTGAGGGACATGTAAGTAATGTATTAGACGACAGTAAAATGTTTTCGGATTACCACTGTTACTTACATTTATACGATTGAGTTGTCGTCGCTGTCTCGGTTGAGTTGTCGGCCATTTCTTTCAAACTTTTCGAAAAAGTTGCTGACGTCCCTGGTCCCTCCCCTTCCGCTTTGTAGCAAGATGGCGCCCGTTTAGTGCGCGTAGGGTCCATCATTCCACACTGAACTTTTTGACAGTTTTTAGGGGGTCATCCGGGTACTTTCAGTGCAATGACTTTTTGCGTTATCTACACTATATACTTAAAACTAAGTGTTTGAAGTGTGCAAGTAGGCGGTTTGAGACAGCCATTGTTTTAATGGGGAAAAAGCAAGGCAATGCTATGTCTTGTTTATTTTTTCACAACGAGACAAGATGTCATAAGACATCATTAAGGCATCATTTTGTCTTAAGGCATTCATTTCATTAAGATGAAATAAACATAAGATAATATAAAAAAATACACATATGAACAGGATTTAAAGAGTAAAAAATAAAGTAGAACAGCAAAGTAAGCTACAATACAATGAGACAGATTGAACAGTAAACAAAAAAAGTACAGTGCAGCTAAAGTGCAGTGCAATGTATAAAGAAATAGTCCTAAATGGCATTAAATGAAAAGTAGCGGCAAACAGAAAAGAAAGAAATGCACGTCACTGCCATGTGACCATAGTAGAATAACATTAAGAACGGGACAGAAACTTCACACAGCTCATTTTCAAAATTGCACCCTTGTCAAATGTTTTTCCGATTTTCATAATATTGTGTCATTAGGTATTCGACAAAAGCATTTACTACATCAATTCTCCATCAACCTGAACCTTTTCTGCCCCAAATGAGCATCAAAACTACTTTGTGATATTGCTCAAAACGTATTGACTTTTCACTGTCCATTTCTTTACATTTGACTCTTTCGAATTTGAATAAAACTCTTGAATAGACAGCCAGCTATACAGAGAGCAAGAGAAGAAGAAATAAAGAGCACAGGGTGGTGTGAGGACACTGGATAATACTGATTTTATACACACACACACACACACACACATACACACACACACACACAAACACGTGACCACATGCGCGCGCACACACACACACACACACACACACACACAGAGAGAGCAAATGACAGCACTATCTATTTGGACCAGAACAAGGTCATGTACTGACCGCTGGCCCTATTCCATCTAACTCATTTTTTCACCCCGTTCCTCTGTGTTTCTTAAAGACGTACCAAGCTTTTGGCAAAGACGCTGTTTGATCTCCTGCTGGGTGACAATAAACCAGTTTGGCATAATATCAGACATACACAGTAATGTCATCCAAGTTTGAATTTTGCCATGGCCTCTAGTCATCCATCTGTAACTACAAAGTAAGGCTGCCGACCTGCTAAAATAGCCTGTTGTAGCTGTACTCGTTCAATATATATGTGGATTATGCTGCAAAACGTGGCATATAATTTGTTGTTAATATGCATTTTCTGTCTTTATCCTATTTCTTATTAATGCAGCACTAATGTTACAGTTCAGCTGGCTGTGTGATGTGATTATGTAAAAGGTACGCAAACCTCAGCGTCGCTTTCATGGAGAGTGAACATTTCTTTTATACAATACAAAAGGCACGGTATCGTTTTTGTACTCCACACACTGAATGACCTTCAGATGATTTTTTTTTTGTTTGCATTTTAGGCCTTTATTTTTGACAGGACAGCTTAGACGTGAAAGGGGAGAGAGAGGGGGTACGGCATGCAGCAAAGGGCCACAGGTTGGAAACCGAACCCACTGCCCCTGTGACGAGGACTGAGCCTCTGTATGTGGGCACGCACTCTACCAGGTGAGCTTCCCAGGTTCCCGGTTCCGAATTGTTTTAAGATGTTTATGTGAGTTTTGGAGAGGTCTTTCCGATGCAAGTTCAGCAAAGTTCCTACCAATCAATGAGGTCCACAGGTGTCACCCACCTCTGCCGCGGTTGGCCAGGGATTTTTAATAGCACAATAAAACAATAATTTCACAACTTTGACCTCACAGAGCTGACATAACGGGACATGGATGGAAAAAATTTTTTTTAATGCAAATGCAAAAAAAGATTAAAAAAAAAAAAAAAAAACACTGTTCAAATGCTATTGGAATAATAATACATTGGCTACGCTAGTGTCTTAAGCCCCAACTTTGCCAAGAGCTGTCCAACTGTCCATACTGGGGTACATGAAAAGTGGCTGAGGGTAGCGTTATGACTCATGTAGGTGCTGGGGAAAGGTTGCTTTCTGCAACTTAAACGTTCTAGGGCTGGTCAGAGGTAGTCATTATATACAAACATATGTTAAGACAATCAACTCTTGTGAAATGTTTTCTGTAGAAAAAAAAAAAAATCTTAAATGGTGGCTTCATGCTGCACAAGTAGGTGTTAATAATTCAATAAGTGCAGCCACCAGTGTTGTCTCTTGCACTTTGTTCCCACCCCTTCTATCTGAATGATGTTGCATTGATGCAGCGGTCCCCAGAGTTATCACAAACTGTTTAGATGTGCTATTTTACAATTGATGCAGAGTAAATGTAAGTTGCAGTGTGTCGCAGATGCAACAGGTTGGAGCTCGGACGTGGCGATGAGGATCTATGGAAAGTGTCCATTAAAAGTTATTCAATTTAGGATTTTCTTCTTCTTTAAAAAAAAAAAAAATCTTGATAGGACAGCTAGGTGAGAAAGGGGAGAGAGAGGGGGAAGATATGCTGTGTGGCTCTGCATCAAGGCATAAACCTCTTACAGTGGTATGAACAAGTTTAGGCACTCCTGAGGTTGTATAATAATTTACTGTCGTCACAGAAAATGATCACAGTGGCATGCCATTCATTTTCTAATAAAAGCTGAGAACTGGGGTATTTTCCAGACAAAGATTTTTAGTGTGGCAATATTAAAAAATTAAATCAGATTTGAAAAATAGGCTATGCATAAATTTGGGAACCCTTGTCATTTTGTTGATTTGAATACCTGTAACTACTTAGCACTGATTAATTGGAACACACAATTGGTTTGGTGAGCTCATTAAGCCTTGAACTTCATAGACAGGTGCATCCAATCATGAGAAAAGGTATTTAAGGTGGCCAATTGCAAGTTGTTCTCTTTGACTCTCCTCTGAAGAGACAATGGGGCCTCGAAACAACTCTCAAATGACCTGAAAACAAAGATTGTTCAACATCATGGTTTAGGGGAAGGCTACAAAAAGCTATCGCAGAGATGTAAGCTGTCAGTGTCCAACGTGAGGAACACAGTGAGGAAATGGAAGACCACAGGCACAGTTCTTGTTAAGGCCAGAAGTGGCAGGCCAAGTAAAATATTGGAGAGGCAAAGGCGAAGGATGGTGAGAACGGTCAAAAACAGCCCACAGACCACCTCCAAAGACCTACAACATCATCTTGCTGCAGATGGTGTCACTGTGCATCATTCAACAATTCACTTTGCACAAAGAGAAGCTTTACGGGAGAGTGAAGAAGCCTTTTCTGCACACATGCCACAAACAGTCGCTTGAGGTATGCAAACGCACATTTGGACAAGCCAGCTTTATTTTGGAATAAGGTGCTGTGGACTGATGAAACTAAGATTGAGTTATTTGGTCATAGCAAGGGGCGTTATGCATGGCGGCAAAAGAACACAGCGTTCCAAGAAAAACACTTGCTACCCACAGTAAATTTGGTGGAGGTTCCATCATGCTGTAGGGCTGTGTGGCCAGTGCCGGTACTGGGAATCTTGTTAAAGTTGAAGGTCGCATGGATTCAACTCAATATCAGCGGATTCTTGAGAATAATGTTGAAGAATCAGTCACAAAGTTGAAGTTACGCCGGGACTGGATATTTCAACATGACAACGATCCAAAACACTGCTCAAAATCTACTCGGGCATTTATGCAGAGGAACAAGTACAATGTTCTAGAATGGCCATCCCAGTCCCCAGACCTGAATATCATTGAAAATCTGTGGGATGATTTGAAGCGGGCTGTCGATCCTCAGCAACCATCAAACCTAACTGAACTGGAGATGTGTTGTAAGGAGGAATGGTCCAAAATACCTTCATCCAGAATCCAGACACTCATTAGAGGCTATAGAAGGTGTCTAGAGGCTGTTATTTTTGCAAAAGGAGGCTCTACTAAACATTGATGTGATTTTTCTGTTGGGGTGCCCACATTTATGCACCTGTCTAATTTCATTTTGATGCATATTGCACATTTTCTGTTAATCCAATAAACCTCATTTCACTACTGAAATATTACTGTGACCATCAGTTATTTGATAGATCAAAAATGAAATTGCTGATCACCCAATTATTTATAAATGAAAATCATGGAAATTGTCAGGTGTGCCCAAACTTTTTCATACGACTGTAGTATATGAGCGCCTGCTCTACCAACTGAGCCAACCCAGCCACTTCCAGATTCTTGAAAAGGTCTGCATAGCGATGTTTGCATATTTCCAAAAACCTGTTGATATCCAAGTCTTTGATAATGTTTAAAAGTAGTTGTTTCTCCTTATCGGGTCTGCAGCCTTGCAAACTGTTGGCTGATTGGTTTGTGTACAGCAACCATAGCAACGCACAGAGCTGACCATTAGCTGTAAATAGGCAAGAAGCCGTAAACTGGGCATAACCTGCGGTTAAAAACCCGGATTGAGACGCAGATTCCAAATGCGCTGTATACATGTCCAAAAAATGCCTCTAAAACCCAAATGATACCGGAATATCCCACGTCTTAAGGCCTTATTCGGAATATCCAACCGGAATATGTTGTTTACATAACCTGTATCAAATTCGGAATATTGTCATATTCGGAATAGTAGTGGAATATTGGTGAGCATGTAAACATACTCACTGACCAGCTGTTAACTTCTCTCTCTTCCCAACTACTAAGCTGCCATGAATAGTTACTGCACACCTCTGTGAACCCACAGTCCCACCTGTGTCTAATTAGTTCAATAAAACCATCAGACAGATTTCAACAATGCTGATGAAAACTGCATTTTGCTCAACTGAATTACCATCTCACCTGTGTTTATCAGTAGGAGGCTCAGGTGGTAGAGTGAGTCACCTATGGTCAGACAAGCACATTGCATTATAGTTTTGTGTGTATGTAAGGAAGTGTTCTATATTGGCCAGTAGATGGCAAACTTGTTTTATTTTGAGTGCTCCTTTTTGGTTTGGCTTGCCGTAACATGGAGCCTTTTTGACCCTCCGCAGCCACCGGAGGTCATATTCTCTTTTGTTTTCTGAAAGGCTCAATAAATGAGGAGTTTTGCTTGTCTCAACCACCATTTGGACTCTGTTTTCCTGTCCCTGGCACGTGCCCTGGTATATCCAACATCCTAAATAAACAACGCAGAGCTTTGCTGGGGTTTGTGGCCTGACGGATAGGGCTACATCTTTGGTGCCGTGACCCAGATGGTGGTTTACAGCAGGACGAGCAGACGATTTGCAGACTGTACATCTCTGTTGACTCAACGCTCAGGTTTTGTTGTTGCCTCTCATGTCTTAGATATTGGAACAAATAAGTGCTAAAACTGCTTTCGGATAACAACACTGTAAACTTTGACAAGTTATGTTAAATGCAAATGTGAATTAATTGTGTACATGTTGTGGTGCTTTATACTGTATCTGGTTGTGTCTCCCCTAGCAAACTCATAATACAACATTGATACATCCTTTCACTTCCTTCCAGCGTGTGTGGGAGAAGTTCGGAGAAGACATGGAGAAGGACTTTCGGTCGGCACCAAAGTGCTTCTGGAAAACCGTTCGCCACCTCAGGAGGGGGAAGCGGGGAACCATCCAAGCTGTGTACAGTAAGGATGGGATGCTTTTGACCTCAACTGAGGAGGTAATAGGGTGGTGGAAGGAGCACTTTGAGGAACTCCTAAATCCGACTAATATGCCCTCTATGGTAGAGGCAGAGCTGGAGGATGATGGGGGATTGTCGTCAATTTCCCTGGTGGAAGTTGCTGAGGTAGTTAACAACTCCACAGTGGCAAAGCCCCAGGAATTGATGAGATCCGTCCAGAAATGCTTAAAGCTCTGGGTGTGGAGGGGCTGTCTTGGTTGACACACCTCTTCAATATTGCGTGGAAGTCTGGGACGGTGCCTAAGGAGTGGCAGACTGGGGTGGTGGCCAATTACTGGGGTATCACACATCTCAGCCTCCCTAGTAAAGTCTACTCCAAGGTGCTGGAAAGGAGGGTTCGGTCGATAGTCGAACCTCAGGTTGAAGAGGAACAATGCGGATTCCGTCCTGGTCGTGGAACAACGGACCAGATCTTTACTCTCGCAAGGATCCTGGAGGGAGCCTGGGAGTATGCCCAACCGGTCTACATGTGTTTTGTGGATCTGGAGAAGGCGTATGACCGGGTGCCCCGGGAGATACTGTGGGAGGTGCTGCGGGAGTACGGGGTGAGGGGGTCCCTTCTCAGGGCCATCCAATCTCTGTACGACCAAAGCGAGAGCTGTGTCCGGGTTCTCGGCAGTAAGTTGGACTCGTTTCAAGTGAGGGTTGACCTCTGCCAGGGCTGCGCTTTGTCACCAACCCTGTTTGTAGTATTTATGGACAGGATATCGAGGCGTAGTCGGGGTGGAGAGGGGTTGCAGTTCGGTGGGCTGGGGATCTCATCGCTGCTTTTTGCAGATGATGTGGTACTGATGGCATCATCGGCCTGTGACCTTCAGTATTCACTGGATCGGTTCGCAGCCGAGTGTGAAGCGGCTGGGATGAGGATCAGCACCTCTAAATCGGAGGCCATGGTTCTCAGCAGGAAACCGATGGAGTGCCTTCTCCAGGTAGGGAATGAGTCCTTACCCCAAGTGAAGGAGTTCAAGTACCTTGGGGTCTTGTTCGCGAGTGAGGGGACAATGGAGCGGGAGATTGGTCGGAGAATCGGCGCAGGGGGTGCGGTATTACATTCAATTTATCGCACCGTTGTGACGAAAAGAGAGCTGAGCCAGAAGGCAAAGCTCTCAATCTACCGGTCAGTTTTTGTTCCTACCCTCATGACCACCTATGGTCATGAAGGCTGGGTCATGACCGAAAGAACAAGATCCAGGGTACAAGCGGCCGAAATGGGTTTCCTCAGGAGGGTAGCTTGCGTCTCCCTTAGAGATAGGGTGAGAAGCTCAGTTATCCGTGAGGAGCTCGGAGTAGAGCCGCTGCTCCTTCGCGTCGAAAGGAGCCAGTTGAAGTTGTTCGGGCATCTGGTAAAGATGCCCCCTGGGCGCCTCCCTAGGGAGGTGTTCCAGGCACTTCTAGCTGGGAGGAGGCCTCGGGGAAGACCCAGGACTAGGTGGAGGGATTATATCTCCAACCTGGCCTGGGAACGCCTCGGGATCCCCCAGTCGGATCTGGTTAATGTGGCTCGGGAAAGGAAAGTTTGGGGTCCCCTGCTGGAGCTGTTACCCCCGCGACCCGATACCGGATAAGCGGACGAAGATGGATGGATAACCGTGAGGTTACATTCTCATACCGTTACATCCCTACTCAGGACGCTTTACAGATCGAGTAGGTCTAGAGTACACTCTATAATTCACAAAGACAAAAATTTCCCCCAACAGCATGCATTTGGTGCGACAGCGGCAAGGAAAAACTTCCTTTGAACAGGTAGAAACTTCGGACAGAACCTGACTCTTGGGGGGCGGTCATCTGACGCAGCCGGTTGGGGAAAGGAAGAGAGAGAGAGTGATACAGAAATATGACTCATCTTAATCTAAAAAAAGGCATTCAGTCTGAACACAGCTTTAGAATGATGCCTCTCTGTGGATCCACTTTGAATCTAGCTGTCAAAAAGCTCACGTGCGTTTGAGCCAGAGACCGGTGGCTAGGGAAACCTCCTCTATGACCTACAACTTGTCATAGCCGTAGATCTTTATAACATCTAACAGTTTCACTCTATAGCCTAGTTTAGACACCCCACCTGCAGACAGTTTTAGCAGCCTGATGTAATGCAGCTCTGGATGGAGAGCCACAGTGTGCTGTGAAGCTGCATTATGCAGAGTACTCTAACTCCTATTTTCCACCAGGCACGTCTGCGCTGCATTCCAGATGCGCCGCAGCCCCCGCAAGCAATCGCAGCCATTCAAGTCTATGCTTGATATTCCACCAGATGCGCCGCAGCGCGTCCCAGAAGTGTACTTAAAGCGGTTCCCTGCTCTGCTAAAAATACGCGCCAGGTCTATTTTCACGTGATACCGTTCGGACAGCCGGGCAGGAAGTGAAACAGCAAGAGCATCCAGTCAATTTACCAAAAGACACCCCCCCAATATTGTATAAGTCTCTTTTACAACCAGTCCCTCCAGGATTTCGCGGCCTTTTTTGAGATTGTTGCGGCCTGAAATGCCTGATTTCGAGGGAGCTTTTGTGAAAAGTTGCGATAAAAGTTGCAATATCTTTTGTATGTTTGTTGCAATGAAGTTGAGGGAGAAAGTGAAAGTTGCAAAAAAAGTTGCAATTTCTTTTTTTTATAGTTCTTTAAAAATAAAAAGGAAACTTGTTTTGGGGAGAATAAAATGACTCTGGGCTGAGATTTCCTAGTAACCTTACCAGAAAGGCTCAGCATGCTGCAAATGTTGGTATAATATGAAAATGGCTGGTGGGTTTAAGACAGCATATGTGTCAGTGGCTTGTTGATCTTTACATTGTTAGTTAATTTCCTAACCTGGTCTGGGACACACATTCATACGGTTTAAAAATGTAACGTTACTTATTGGACTTTAACTTATCATTGCACTTACAATAACGAGCGTAGCTGTCCTCAGTTTAGGTCATCGTGTTGTCTCATCTCCGTTTTTTCCTGCATTGACCGTGTGTGATTGTGTGTGATTGTGATTGTGTGTGTGTGTGAGAGTGTGTGTGTGTGTACACGTCACAGGGGGGGAACTGAGCAGCCGCGCCCACTGTAGAGAGCCGACAGGACTGAAACAGCAGCAGCTTTCAGCGACTTTAGAGAGAAAAAACGTAAAATGTATACAGGTTGGCAGGATTGTCTGAAATATATTGCACGGTCTTTCGCTGTACGTTTTGTTGGTGAATGTGAGATGTTCGAGTCAGTCACACATGTCTCGTCGTCATCAGAAACAAGGAAATGATCAACCCGTGGCTGTTCTTACTCCTGCTTGATCATTGGCTCTCAGAGTCACATAGTGATGGCATGTGGGACTGCTGGGATTGGTTGAAGTCGCGGGAAACTTCAGGTTGTTGGTCAAATTTGTGGAAAAGTTGCGGTGATTGGTCAAAATTGCGAGTCGCACCAAATTTGCAGTAATTGGTTGAATTTGCGTGAATTGGCGCGATCGCGACATCCTGGAGAGACTGTACAACACCACGGGCAACGAGAGATTCATCTTGAAGGTGGAAAAACATAACGAACGTCACAGATCTTTTTTTTCCTTTTCAGGACAACACCAGAAAAGAGAAGGCATGGAGTTTAACTGCATGAGTGCCTGGAGTGGAAGGCAGGTACTAGCAAAATAAACACACGATTGTTCTGTAAAGTACTTGTAGAGACAATAAAATCTGCGAGTCGGGCACCAAGACATTCCGCTTCACAGGAAGTAAAACTAGACATGACAAGACAGAAAACAGACTATCAAAATAAAACAGGAAACAGAACATAAACAGGGAAATACACAACAGGGAACAGAAATATACACAACAAAATATACACAGACCACGGAATACAATAAACCCAACAGGAAACATACAGAAATAATAATAACAGGCAACATAAATGTCCACAACCACAACACGGAACGCAGCTGGAATGCAGCACAGACGTGCCCGGTGGAAAATCAAGGGTGAGAATCACCAAACAGTCATCTAACAGTAACTTTTTCACTTTCCTATTTCCTCTATGTCCATTTCTATCAACTTATTTCTCACATATTTCTCTCTTTCATCGCCTCTTTTTCTGGGCATTTTCTGCCTCTTGTCCCCCTCTCCCTCTCTTCCTATTTCCTCTTCAGGTAAGCCAACCGCTTCATGACTCTCCTTTTTCTTTTTTCTGCGGCGGCATGAAAGCCCTTTGACCCTTTCCTACCTGAATCCCTCATACACTCAGTCTTTCTCAATCTCTCTACCTCTCTCACTTTTTCTCTCTGACCTGGTTTTGTTGGATCCTGCCGGAAGGCCTGATGTTGTACACGCACAGCTCTGCACACACACTAACACACACAAACACACACACACACACACACACACACACGCTCATTCAGGTGTGCACATAGAAATCTAAATACATACGTTTACTCAGCAAACATGTACACTCACAGTCAGAGGCTTATGGGATTACACTTTTGCTCTTTGGCTTTAATTTGAATGTCCACAGTGAGGCTGCAGGTTTCGTTAAAAATAAAATATATATTTGCCCTGTCATTTAAGCCAAGAACCGCAAGCTCACAGCAACACTGCTGGGAAGTGAGCCAGTACACAAAAATTACAGCCGTTTCTTTTGGAATGATTTCTTTTCTTCTTCACATTTTAAGCAATTAAATAAAAATGAAAAAGAAAATTCTAGAAGAGCCACATTAGTTTATTATCTTAGTGCCAGTCATGGCTGTAATGACAGAATCATCTTTTTGTCGTGTGCACTTAACTCTTCTGGGGGGGAAAATCTAAACAGTTTTATATTTGTGTTAATTACAGTGTACAGCCAAAAGTCTTTCAATACATTTCTTACATTCAATTTCCATTATGTTTTTTTCTTTTGTATTTATAGTCAGATAACAATTTATGCTTTTAAGTGACATCCCTGCTGTGAAAAAAAACAAAAACATTTTAGTGCATTTAAGTGCCACATACATTCTGTTTTATAAAGAAAAAACCTTTCTGAAATGCAAAACAACCTCGAACTAAGGTATACATTCAAATTATACATAAATAGGCAACAGCCATGTATTGTTCTTTGAGTACTTTTACAAAGCCAACATATAATGAAAGTTATTCACAAGAATACACTTCCTCAAATGTCTCTCTATAATTGTCTCTTTCTACTGTGTGTGTGTGTGTGTGTGTGTGTGTGTGTGTGTGGGAGCTGGTCGTCCTGGGCCCACCCATGCCACCAGACCTACCTCATCATGGTGAAGATAGTGCTACTGGGGAGACCACACCACCTATAGCACTTTAAGAATTTGTTGTGGTACGTACTTAATATGCGAATCCCACGGCCATAGTCTCAACCAATGGCTTGCATTCTCAGCCATTCCCCATCGACGGGGTTCGCGATAGGGATGCCCGCTCTCTCCCATGCTATTTGCGGTCTCTCTTGAACCGTTACACCGAACCGAACACTTCCACATCTGCTGTCTCCAGCGCATCACACTGAGATCCTCAGGAGAACAGGCTGCAAGAGTAATGAGGCCACAATCACCCAGCACCAACTGCGTTGGTTGGGGCATGTCATAAGGATGCCCTACAATTGTCTGCCCCACAGACTATATGACCAGCTACACCAAGGCCAGCGCTCTGCCGGAGGCCAGAAGAAACGCTTTAAAGACCAGTTGAAGACAGCGCTTAAGAGGTGCAAATTCAAACCTGGGGACCTGGAGAACATGGCTGCTGATCGCAATACCTGGTGGCAGCTAAGTCTTGATGGGACCCAAGCACTGGAGGAGGAAAGGACAGTCAGGAGACAACAAAGAAGGCTAAGGAGGAACACCCCCACACCCATGAATGCCAGTAACACCATTACCATGTATACATGCCCCACCTGCAATAGAACCTGTGGATCCAGGATAGGACTATACAGCCATCAGAAAACTCACTGTTCATCATCGGATTCGATGGACAACCACAAGTGTGTGTGTGTGTGTGTGCATGTGTGCGTGTGTGTGCACGTGGGTGTGTGTGTGTGTGTGTGTGTGTGTGCCTTCAAAGTAGCATGTGGTTGCAATGAAGGAAAGTGAGCATATCAACATGCTCGGAACTAAGGCTTGCCCTGCGCTTTGATGCAATGTTGCAAATGAATTATGTTGCACCCGTGTTGTGCTGTGCTGGAGGCTTTACTTTCACTTGTGTTGGGCTGCCTCACCTGCTCTCTCACAGCAAGAGCCATGGTTTGCATTGTGCTTTGGACCTTGAATGCTTCGTCAGCAGGCAAAAACAGAGCAGCAGCAATAAAGGCAGTGTTTGGAGACTCAGGTGGGAACACATATAGTCCTTGCCATCTTGCTGTGATCTGTTCTGCCACATGAGCCTGGTATTACTTGACTGGTGCAGTCTCAAAAGCTGAATTGTGTGTGGACTTCTTAAGGCTTTGCACTAGCTGTGGAAGTGCAGAGAGAGTAACATATTGTTGCCCACTCAGAAACACCTGGCTCAGTTCCTCAATTAGGTTCCACTGTTCAGGCTTGAGATCAAGGTGGTGTTTTCCTCTCTGAGTAACTGCTGGGTCTGAAAGTGCAGCAGTAAATGGCCATCTTTGTTGCAGCAGCCTGGATAGCATATGATAAGTACTGTTCCAGCGAGTACTTACGTCTTGCGCCAGCATGCGTTCCCATGTGCCCATTTGCTGCTGCTTATCCTTTAGTTTGGTGCATGCCAGCTCACTTTTCTTAAAATGTTCGACCAGGCATCTCGAAGCAGCCACACACCTGGAGATAGCTTGGTTGTTCTACAGAGCGTTTTGCACAACCAAATTCAGTGTGACCTGCACATCGAACTGATGCTTATCCATGTTTTTGTGCCAAAATATTCACAGCTGCTACAACATTAGCACAGTTTGATTTTCTCTGGTGGAATGTCAAATTTGGCAATCAATCCTCAAGCCACTCTGCAATATTGGCAGCTGTGTGTCTCTCTTCAAGGGGCATTGTTGTCAGGCTGTAGGACTCCATTTCCCAATCCTCCCTAATAAAGTGACACGTCACCCCCAGAACCCAACACTTGTCCAAATGTCAGTTGTGAGTGCAATGCTGTCAGTTTCTGTCATAGTGTTCATTAGCTTGCCTTTGACTTCTTCATACTTTTTCTCTATCATTGTCATGAAGTAGGTTCTTGAACAAAGCGTGTACCTGGGAATGAAAGTGGAAATCATCTTTTGAAAACCTTCATCCTCCACTATGGACACCTGACACATGTCTGTGACAATCATGTTCAAAATGCTGTCTATAAACTCAGCTGCTTGCTCAGTTGAACCTGATGCTTTGCTGGCCGCAAAAAGCTGTCCGTACACCTGTGATTTACTGAAAAAAGGTGAAAATGGTAATAATTATTGACATGCATTATCAGGCAGATGAAGCCAGTTGAAATTTAGCAAAGTATAAGTGCTAGCGTTAATGTTAACTTATCTTGCGTCGGGTCCGCTCCGTGGAATGGATGCCTACTTTGGGTGTTTTCGGTTGAGGTTTTGCAGCATTGAGGACGTGACAAGTTTACAATAGACACACTGTACCGGGTTATCGCTTTTTATAAGCTTAAAATGATCCCAAACCTTGGATACTTTGTTGTTTTCTCCCGACTGTTTCACTGTTTTCACCCTCTTCATCCATTTTGTAATCCGCGCTGCTCGTAAATCTCCACTGGCACAGCGGAAGCCCGTTGTGAGTCTGTAAAAATCATCCGTGCGGAAACAGTGAGTGGTAAAACGTTAGTTATATTGATTAAAAGAAGCTTTGAGGCAAATCATTTTGAATCAAGGATTTTAAGTAATACAATTATTTGAATTACTCAAGGAATCGTTTCAGCCCTAATGGACAGTCTGAGTTGTCAGGGGAGTAACTTGATTTAAAATGACAGAGCAGTAAGAATTAAAAGAGCTGACTAAGCAGTCAATGTTGTCATCTGAGGACAGTACCACTTTGCTGTCAAAAGGAATTGGCAGCAGTGAGGCGATTTGTTATATGTGAGCATTTAACACACTAATCAGTCAAACACTCACACAAATTAAAAGGAACACAATCATGGTCTGACACAACCACCTCCTCAGTCCGAACACTGTCAATGTTTAGCCCAAGTGTAAATACCAGGTCTGTTACCTCTAGTGTGCGTGGAACCATGCTGGGTAAAATAAAATGAGTCTGTGATATTTACAAAATGAACAGCAAAACTGTTAGTAGTGTCGTTTATATAGACATTGAAGTCTCCAACCATTAAAACTGTCTGAAGTGTAATGATACACAAAAAAGAAATCACTGAATTCAGCGAGTAAAGAACTGTTTATGCCAGGAGGGCGATACATTAAGATACAATAGGAGAGTTTTAAATGCCCTATTTTTGTCATCATCATTTCGAATGAGGAATGGTTTAATGTGCCCAACCTTGGAGTCTTAAAGCAGCTTCTTTGCACAATAGCTAGACCCCCTCCACGGCCAGTGGTCCTGGGGGCACAGGGGAAATAACATTGTGGTAGACAAAGTTCATTAAAAGAGGAATAATCCTCACTTCTTTGCCAAGTCTCTGTGAGTAGCACAAAGTCCAAGTCTTTTGCAATATAAAAATAATTTAATATGAATGATTTATTTGCAACAGAACGAGCATTCAACAGCACCAAACTGATTGAGTCAGATGCAACCAAGTCAACCGCATATACCCGACCTAGCGGGCGCAAGTCCCTGCTGCGCATCAAAGAGCATCTCGCTGGGGGGACGGAGACAGATGGTTTGCTAGGACAGTTAACCCTATTTGTTACAATAGTTTTGATAGAGTGGACAATAGGTGAGGGTGTTGGTGGCAGGGAAGGGCAGTAGGGTAAAGAAGAGTACACTGAGGGGGATGAGGGAATAGTGCCTTCGTGAGAAACCGATCAGCAACTGCGGCAATGGCAGTTGAGGCCAGGAGGGGGAGCCAGTGGTGGAGAAAAGACTGACGTGCTAAGAGGGTCCTGCAGGGGGAGCTCTCGTGGGAAACGTGTCTACTGTAGATGAAGAGGGGTGTGACTGGGGCTTGTGCACCATGGCTCCGGGAAAGCAGTGTGTAACGGCAATAAAAAACCGTTTGCCTCGAGGAATGGAGTCACCAGTAATCATTGTGGTAGGGCGGAAAAGCGTACGAGGAGTTGTGTGTGGATGGTCAGTATCAGGGAGAAAACATTCAGTGCCGGTCTCAGGGGAACATGGACAAGGAGGAGATTGCCTACTCGGTGGGGAAAGTTGACATTGAGGCATAGACTCTTTTTTTTTTTTTTATCAATTTTTTATTATTTTTTATCACCATTTATCATACAGACATACAGAACAAATTCCACAATATGTACCAGGTAATGTCAAGTGGTGCATAGAACAGATAAATACAAATTGAACAAGAACAAAAACCCTCTCCCACCCTCTGCGGTCTCGAGGAAAACGAATTGTATACAGTACCAGCCAAAAGTTTAGACACACTTCCCAATTCAAATGAATGAGAAAGCTTGTCCAAACTTTTTACTGGTACTGTATATTTGAAGTGAGGTTGAAGCTGGTGGACGTATTGTCTTACATCAAGATGGAGCCATTAGAGTGTTTCAAGCATCATGCATGCAAGATGAGCCAAGGACAAAACATCCCAATAAAAATCTACAAGACAACAGTAAGGCAACATTAAGAGGTCGCTTGACTTTCTCTCTGAAGAGATTACCGCTGTCAAGCTGCAGCAAAAATCCATTTTAGACCTGGTTGCGGAAGTAAAGGCTCTCCGGCTTCAAAATGAAGAGAAGGACAAGACACTCGCCTTCCTAGAGAACAGAGTGGCTGATCTAGAGCAGTACATGAGAATAAATGGTGTCAAAATAAAACCTTGGTCGTACACACAGGCAGTGACAGTGACCACTGACCACGATTGGGAGCCCAATGGGTCGGTTTCTGACTCCGTGGAGCAACAAGTCCAAGGGCATCAAATTGGACTGTAACACCATTGAGGCTTGTTACCCTCTGCCCCAGAGAAACAACAGCGACAAACCAGCCATTATAATGAGGTTTGTTAACCGAAAAAACACAATTGCACTACTGAAACAAGGAAGGAAGTTGAAGGGAACAGACGTCTACATGAATGAATATCTCACCAAATGTAATGCTGATATTGCCTGGAAAGCATGATCCTTGAAGAAGCAGAAGAAAATACAATCTACATGGTCCACAAACTGCAAAATCTTCATAAAACTACACTGAACACCGGAGGAGGCGAAAGTGATGGTGATCAAAGACATCGCGGAACTGGGCAAGTTTCAATGAGAAGCAAAGTGGATTGTCAGGTAAATGGAAACACAAGTGAATAAACTCACCTCAAACATGACACATTCTGAAAAAAAATCATTCATCTAGGCCTACATTTGGAGATAATACACCATTACCTATAACCCAACTGCTTGCTGATAGTGATAAGCTGGAACTAAAAACATTTGAATACACTGAACGTAATTCACAAGACATTGAACACGATATCGACCAAGAAAATAATTTCTTCTTTAACATCATTGACCACTGCAGCTATAATGCCGATGAACAGTATAATAGGACCATCAACACAGATTGGAAACTATCAATTATTAATTTTAACAGTAGAAGTCTGTATGCAAATTTTCTAAGGAATATTTACATCAATTCACACAACCTTTTAACATAATTGCCATATCAGAAATATGGATTAATCCTGAAAAAGGTATGGACTTTGAATTAGATGGTTATGAACTGAATTATAAGAACAGGGAGAACAAGACTGGAGGAGGTTTGGCTGTGTATGTGGACAAAAACCTCAATTTGAAGGTGGTAGAGGGAATGACAACTGCAATAGGAAATGTATTAGAATGTTTAACAGTTGAAATCTGCATTGAAAAGAAGAATGTAATTGTTAGCTGTATTTATAGAGCACCAGGTTCTATTCAAGGGGTGGATGGAAGAAATGTTCACAATGTCAAATCAAAAGGTCATGTTAATCTGTGAGTATTTTAATATAGATCTGCTTAATCCAAATAACCACAAACCAACTGAAAACTATATAAACACAATGTACAGCTTAAGCCTCTATCCAAAAATCACTAGACCCAGCAGGATTACATCTCACTGTGCCACTTTGATTGACAACATATTTACGAATATTACAGAAATGAATACAATAAGTGAATAACTGATCAATGACATCAATGACCATCTACCAGTGTTTACAGTTTTTGACTACAAGAAGGAAAAGCAGGAGATTAAATTTGAGTACAGATGAGTACAGACAGTGTGTACGAAAGTGTCAATAAATGCTTTAAAAAATTAATTATTAAATCAAAATTGGGAAAAGGTATATAATGAAGAAAACATTGATAAAGCATATGACATTCTTAGGGGTAAATCAATTGTTGTATAATAAAAATTGTCCATTTAAACAAATCAATAGAAAACTTAAATATTCAGATAGACCATGGTTAACAAAGGGATTACAAAATGCCTGCAAAAAAATATTTACTATATAAAGAATTCATAAAAATAGAACCAAAGATGTAGAAACAAAGTATAAAAAATATAAATATAAGCTAACTATTATTATGAGACTTGTAGGGGGTTTGTTTTGAACTGGCTGAGAAGCTATCTACATAACAGCCAACAGTTTGTGAAGATGGGTGAAAACATGTCGTCTTGTTTGGACATTACTTGCGGTGTCCCCCAGGGGTCAGTGTTGGGGCCAATTCTTTTTATTCTCTACATAAATTACTTATGTATAACATTAGAATTTCTTAAATTTGTCTTATTTGCAGATGACACAAATATGTTTTGTACTGGTGAGAATTTGCAGCAGCTTCTGGAGTTAATCACATCTGAAATGAGCAAATTAAAAATATGGATTTCCAAACATGATCTTGGTTTTACTCAAATTTAATGATAATACAGGTATTATTATCATTAAATTTCAGTAAAACCAAGATCATGTTGTTTGGAAATTGTAAGTCAAAAAATCAAGTGCATGTTAAGATAGATAGTGTGACTATTGAAAGAGTATGTAAATACATTTCTAGGTGTGATTATAGGCTCTGCTGGAAACCTCACATAAAACACGTTCAATCTAAACTGTCACGAAGCATCTCAGTCCTGTGTAAGGCAAAGCATGTATTGGATCACAAATCATTGCATATTCTATATTGTTCACTGGTTTTACCTTATTTAAATTACTGCGTGGAGGTCTGGGGAACACCTATAAAAGCACACTGCAACCACTGATCACACTACAAAAAAGAACGGTTCATAAAGCAGGATATTATGATCACACCAACTTACTGTTTTTACATTCCCGTGCTTTAAAGTTCATTGATCTGGTTGAATTTTAAGTTGCACAAATCATGTATACAGCAAGAAACAGACTACTAACAGGTAATATTCATAAGTTCTTTTTTGATAGAGAGGGGGGTTATAATTTAAGGGATAAGTTTAATTTCAAGGTTTTAGCAGTTCGCACGACTATAAAAAGTCAGTGCATTACAATCAGTGGTGTGAAATTATGCAATGGTCTGAGCACAGAACTAAAACAACGTCCAAACATAATCCAGTTAAAAAAAAAGGTACAAAGCAATGATTTTCAAAAGATATAGGAAAGAAGGAGGGCTTTAACAATTGCAATGTGTTCATTGAGGTATGTTTATGTGTGTGTATATATATGTATATTATAATAAATAAATGTGATAAATATAAATAAGTAGGGCTGTCAAACGATAAATGTTTTTAATCGCGATTAATCGCATATTTTATCACATTAAAAGTCTATTATTTTGCATTTCAGAACAGTTTTTAAGTACATATTAACAAGCAATTTTCAAAGCATTTTTTACCAGTGTATCTTGATTGGGAATAAAATGAATGCAAAGAAAGTTACTTTATGAACTTGATTTTAAGATTTGTAATTATTTATTTACTGTAAAAAAGAAAAATGTGTGAATCTGTCATTATTGCACAATTCCTCCAAGTACCTAACTAAAAAACTAAAAATCCCTATCCTTACTAGAGTCAATATAGTGTTTAGTAACTCCTAAATAATGTTGATTACTCACTGACGTCCAGTGATCACCGGTTAATGAGACAGCGTTTGCAGCACTTTGCAGCTGTTCCAGTTGAGCTGCTTTCTCTGTGTCATACAGGCTGTGTATCCGTGAAAACTACTGTTCCCCTTGATGGCAACGAGACAGGTCAGAACATGCCACCCGTAGTACGTCTTTAAGACCCGAGTCCTCTACAATGTTGACAGGTCTGCAGTTAGTTGCCACCCGTTTTGCAAGAGCTGTAGTAATTTTTTGGGATTTGGTTTCATCCACAGGTCGGCAAGTAGCACTCTCCAAAATAGTGCTTTGCCTGAGTGGGTAGCATGCTAGTGGGTAGCATCACGTTAACTGTACTACTATGCTTAGCTCTGTAGGTGGTAGCTCAAGCTTGACGTGCTTCGGTGATATTTTAATTTGGCTTAACACAACGTGCATACTGTCTTTCTCCATCATGCCTGCAGCCTGCAGCAGCAGGATGTGTTACGAGGAAGTGGCAGCTTGATGATAAGTAACGGTGCTGCAAAGGGTCAAAATAGTAGCCTGTTAGGGCACGACGCGAGAGCCGAGTGAAGTGTAAAATAAATTAATAAATGCCGGCATGCGATTAAAAAACATTTATCGCAACGCTGACAGCCCTATTTTTGATATGTCTGAAATAAATTTCTTTATTCATTCATTCATAGTTTATTAGTAATATAAACTGTGAAGCAAGTTTCTTCTAGCATGAACTGGATAGTTTGTTATTGTCATGTCATTTAATTTATTAGGCTACTGAAAATTGCACATTTCTTTGGAATAATACTCAACGCATTTGTATTAAACTGTAATAATTAAAAACAGCAACAAAGCAGCTGTCTAACACACATGCTTTCAAGTTCCACAGCCAACAAGAGGCCTTTCTGATGCAGATCTGCAGCCCAGTTTGAACCTGTTTAAATCCTGTCATAGGTTCTCTTTGATTAGTACTGTGTGTGTGTGTGTGTGTGTGTGTGTGTGTGTGTGTGTGTGTCATATCTTCTCTTTGATTAGTACTGTGTGTGTGTGTGTGTGTGTGTGTGGGTGTGTGTGTGTCATAGGTTATCTTTGATTAGTACCAATTATAATTTTTATTACCATAAAAAACTCTGAACATTGCTACCAACTTTAGTTAGTTATCTCCAAAACGAAAGCGACCACTAATACTATCAAACGACAATAACTAATTATCTTTAAACACCGCATGGCATGTAATTGTCATTTCCTCAACATTCTAGTGTACCGGTATTTTCAGTACGGGGAGGAGGTTTCTAACATAAAGTAAATAGGAGACATCTATTGGCCTACAGTGTATAAGCTTCGTCATGGACGCCGCTGAGCCTTTTCCAGCTCTTTTTTAGCACTTGTGTTGTTAGAAGTGTAATTGAAAACACCAATGCCAAAGCTGCCAGGAGAATACAGGCTGGAAAGAAATTTATTTGGAGAGCGCTGACAGAGCGATTTTTATGTTTTCAGAGCCAAATGGCAGAGATGGTACCCAAATGTCCGCCTAAACATGCTTCTACTAAAACTCTACTCTACTAAAACTTCTACTCTCCAACTTTGCTCTGCTTCACTTTATAAGCCTAAATGTCTTCACAGGTAATGTTTAGATGTTGTGCTATGGGTTTCTAGAGGTTTTGGGCTGCAACTGCATTATTCCAGAGGGATTGTTTGATAGTTTTGTTAGGTGGAAATTAAATCTTTAATTTAGGCTGTGCTTCATCTTCATTTACTCTGACCCAGTAACATATATATTGATGCTTACACGTCTACATGGATCTCACAGGTGTGTAAAGCATTATGATTGTTGATTTTGACCTGAGGGGCCGAAAACGTCCGAATAAATAGAGAAATGTCAGAATAGATAGAGAAATGAATATGGAATATGGAGTGTGCAACACTTTGTTCGTGTGTCCGTTTTGAGGAAGTTCAGTGAATGTATCATTTTAATCATTTGACCATGTCTTTTCCATTCTTTCATGTTCTACTATTCAGTGTCTGCTGTGTAAAATATCTATAGTTTGATAAACTGTTTGAATTACAACAAAAGTTTAAGCAGATTCCTGAAAAATGATCACACTATGTATTATTATTTTGATTATTAATTAATGATCAAGTTTTTTTTCTTTGACAGTTTTATTTTTCAACTAATATGAAAGACGGAGCCATACTTTTAGACATCTGTCATTTAGAGCCAAATCATTTTATTTCATTGCAGGTGCTTATTTCAGAATGATGGACGATGAATTTGTTTTGGGGACAAAACAGTCTTTTATATTTATTATTATATATAGATTACAATTTAAGTCCACAGAGAGAAAAAAATATGTGAAAACTGTTTGAGAGGATTCAACCCACAAATGTTAATCCATGGCAGTCTTTTCACTGAGAGCACACATCATAAATGTTGTCCCTAATGTGGTGCTTACACAATCTCAGTGTCACTGAAAGTATATGCAGTATATGCCCTGAACTTCCCAACCTCAGAACCACCAAACGCTGCTCTAAAAAATTCAGAAGCGACTTGCTTCTTGGAAATATAATACATTTCTATTCATGAGCTGTGAATGTGTGAATTCTGTTGGAGACTGTCACTTTAGTTTATTCACGTTCCTTTTTATTTCCTTGCCCTGGTCGCAGGGTGGCAGCAGAACACCCAGAGCCAAAACATTCATTGCAATGCGTGTGTGTGTGTGTGTGTGTGTGTGTGTGTGTGTGGAGTCACTCGGCCTCGGCTTGGGATGTGCGTGTCTAACTAGCAGAACGCCGTCTTTTTTTTGGGAGACATAATCAGCCCATCTCTGAGTCTGACTTCATCATGACCCATGGCCTCTTTTAAGTTAAGCCAAAAACTACAAAAAAAGAGAGTTTTATGTTGACTTCAGTTGGCAACACAGCAGAGTTTACTGTGACGAGTTACATTTTCTCACCTGATGGGGATGAACTATTGGTTGACGAAGATCTGTTGTTGTGGGATGTCACTCTAAATAGACTGAACGTAGCCACAATGATAATATCAGACATATTTGATATTTATAACTTGTCATCTGGATGTGTCTTCAAAAAAGTTCTTAGGTGGAACTTGAAAACTTTTTGGGCATTGGACATTTTTCTGGGCATTTTGGCCTTTTTAATCGATAGGACAGCTGTAGACAGGAAAGGAGGGAGAAAGAGGGGTAACTCCAATTCTCCACTGGGCGCATCTGCACTGCGTTCCGGCTGCACCGTTGTTTTGTTCTGTCCCCCGCCATGCACATTACCACACCGGTAAAGTCTCAGAAGCGGAGCATCTTGCTGCCTGACTCGCAGATTTTATTGTCTCTACAAGTACTTTACAGAACAGTCACGTTTATTAAGCTATTATCTACCTTCCACTCCAAGCATGCCTTCTCTTGTCTGGTGTTGTCCTTAAAAAAAGATCTTTGATGTTGTATTATGTTTTCGATCCTCGAAGATGAATCTCTCGTTGTCCGTGGTGTTGTAGAGGAGACATAAACGATATTGGGGGGTGTCTTTTGGTAAATTGACTGGATGCTCTCACTGTTTCACTTCCTGTCCTGCTGTCTGAACAGCTTGTCGTTTCACACACGCTTCTGGGACGTGATAGTGGTGGATTATCAAGCATTGACTTGAATGGCCGTGATTACTCGCGGGACACGCAACGCGCCTGGAACGCAGCGCAGACGCAGCTGGTGGAAATTAGCAGTAAGCTGCAGGTCAGAATCGAACCCTGGGCTGCTGCGTTAAGAACTGAGCCTTGGTACATGGGGAGCACGCTCTACCAGGTGAGCTACTAGGGTAGTCCCGTGGGAACTTTAAAACTTAACGGTCTTTATCCACAAAGCAGATAATTACATGATGACGTATTATCAGCATTAAGTGTAGCTCCAGCAGTGACTCAGGTCAAAAAAATGTTTGTGTAAGAACATTTCACCTCAGAGAGACAAACGTTTGATTTACAGCTATATGAATATATTGGTATCAAACTATGAAACTTGATCTCTCACCTCAAGATATCGAAATGAAAATGGGTTCTATGGAATTTACCACAAGTCCCCCTTCTGACATATTGGGAATAAAATGAATGCAAAGAAAGTTACTTTATGAACTTGATTTTAAGATTTGTAATTATTTATTTACTGTAAAAAAGAAAAATGTGTGAATCTGTCATTATTGCACAATTCCTCCAAGTACCTAACTAAAAAACTAAAAATCCCTATCCTTACTAGAGTCAATATAGTGTTTAGTAACTCCTAAATAATGTTGATTACTCACTGACGTCCAGTGATCACCGGTTAATGAGACAGCGTTTGCAGCACTTTGCAGCTGTTCCAGTTGAGCTGCTTTCTCTGTGTCATACAGGCTGTGTATCCGTGAAAACTACTGTTCCCCTCGATGGCAACGAGACAGGTCAGAACATGCCACCCGTAGTACGTCTTTAAGACCCGAGTCCTCTACAATGTTGACAGGTCTGCAGTTAGTTGCCACCCGTTTTGCAAGAGCTGTAGTAATTTTTTGGGATTTGGTTTCATCCACAGGTCGGCAAGTAGCACTCTCCAAAATAGTGCTTTGCCTGAGTGGGTAGCATGCTAGTGGGTAGCATCACGTTAACTGTACTACTATGCTTAGCTCTGTAGGTGGTAGCTCAAGCTTGACGTGCTTCGGTGATATTTTAATTTGGCTTAACACAACGTGCATACTGTCTTTCTCCATCATGCCTGCAGCCTGCAGCAGCAGGATGTGTTACGAGGAAGTGGCAGCTTGATGATAAGTAACGGTGCTGCAAAGGGTCAAAATAGTAGCCTGTTAGGCACGACGCAGAGCCGAGTGAAGTGTAAAATAAATTAATAAATGCCGGCATGCGATTAAAAAACATTTATCGCAACGCTGACAGCCCTATTTTTGATATGTCTGAAATAAATTTCTTTATTCATTCATTCATAGTTTATTAGTAATATAAACTGTGAAGCAAGTTTCTTCTAGCATGAACTGGATAGTTTGTTAAAAAAAAAAAAAATTGTCATGTCATTTAATTTATTAGGCTACTGAAAATTGCACATTTCTTTGGAATAATACTCAACGCATTTGTATTAAACTGTAATAATTAAAAACAGCAACAAAGCAGCTGTCTAACACACATGCTTTCAAGTTCCACAGCCAACAAGAGGCCTTTCTGATGCAGATCTGCAGCCCAGTTTGAACCTGTTTATATCCTGTCATAGGTTCTCTTTGATTAGTACTGTGTGTGTGTGTGTGTGTGTGTGTGTGTGTGTGTGTGTGTGTGTGTGTGTGTGTGTGTCATATCTTCTCTTTGATTAGTACTGTGTGTGTGTGTGTGTGTGTGTGTGTGTGTGTGTGTGTGTCATAGGTTATCTTTGATTAGTACCAATTATAATTTTTATTACCATAAAAAACTCTGAACATTGCTACCAACTTTAGTTAGTTATCTCCAAAACGAAAGCGACCACTAATACTATCAAACGACAATAACTAATTATCTTTAAACACCGCATGGCATGTAATTGTCATTTCCTCAACATTCTAGTGTACCGGTATTTTCAGTACGGGGAGGAGGTTTCTAACATAAAGTAAATAGGAGACATCTATTGGCCTACAGTGTATAAGCTTCGTCATGGACGCCGCTGAGCCTTTTTCCAGCTCTTTTTTAGCACTTGTGTTGTTAGAAGTGTAATTGAAAACACCAATGCCAACGCTGCCAGGAGAATACAGGCTGGAAAGAAATTTATTTGGAGAGCGCTGACAGAGCGATTTTTATGTTTTCAGAACCAAATGGCAGAGATGGTACCCAAATGTCCGCCTAAACATGCTTCTACTAAAACTCTACTCTACTAAAACTTCTACTCTCCAACTTTGCTCTGCTTCACTTTATAAGCCTAAATGTCTTCACAGGTAATGTTTAGATGTTGTGCTATGGGTTTATAGAGGTTTTGGGCTGCAACTGCATTATTCCAGAGGGATTGTTTGATAGTTTTGTTAGGCGGAAATTAAATCTTTAATTTAGGCTGTGCTTCATCTTCATTTACTCTGACCCAGTAACATATATATTGATGCTTACACGTCTACATGGATCTCACAGGTGTGTAAAGCATTATGATTGTTGATTTTGACCTGAGGGGCCGAAAACGTCCGAATAAATAGAGAAATGTCAGAATAGATAGAGAAATGAATATGGAATATGGAGTGTGCAACACTTTGTTCGTGTGTCCGTTTTGAGGAAGTTCAGTGAATGTATCATTTTAATCATTTGACCATGTCTTTTCCATTCTTTCATGTTCTACTATTCAGTGTCTGCTGTGTAAAATATCTATAGTTTGATAAACTGTTTGAATTACAACAAAAGTTTAAGCAGATTCCTGAAAAATGATCACACTATGTATTATTATTTTGATTATTAATTAATGATCAAGTTTTTTTTTCTTTGACAGTTTTATTTTTCAACTAATATGAAAGATGGAGCCATACTTTTAGACATCTGTCATTTAGAGCCAAATCATTTTATTTCATTGCAGGTGCTTATTTCAGAATGATGGACGATGAATTTGTTTTGGGGACAAAACAGTCTTTTATATTTATTATTATATATAGATTACAATTTAAGTCCACAGAGAGAAAAAAATATGTGAAAACTGTTTGAGAGGATTCAACCCACAAATGTTAATCCATGGCAGTCTTTTCACTGAGAGCACACATCATAAATGTTGTCCCTAATGTGGTGCTTACACAATCTCAGTGTCACTGAAAGTATATGCAGTATATGCCCTGAACTTCCCAACCTCAGAACCACCAAACGCTGCTCTAAAAAATTCAGAAGCGACTTGCTTCTTGGAAATATAATACATTTCTATTCATGAGCTGTGAATGTGTGAATTCTGTTGGAGACTGTCACTTTAGTTTATTCACGTTCCTTTTTATTTCCTTGCCCTGGTCGCAGCACAGATGAAAAGGGTGGCAGCAGAACACCCAGAGCCAAAACATTCATTGCAATGTGTGTGTGTGTGTGTGTGTGTGTGTGTGTGTGTGTGTGTGTGTGGGTGTGGAGTCACTCGGCCTCGGCTTGGGATGTGCGTGTCTAACTAGCAGAACGCCGTCTTTTTTTTGGGAGACATAATCAGCCCATCTCTGAGTCTGACTTCATCATGACCCATGGCCTCTTTTAAGTTAAGCCAAAAACTACAAAAAAAGAGAGTTTTATGTTGACTTCAGTTGGCAACACAGCAGAGTTTACTGTGACGAGTTACATTTTCTCACCTGATGGGGATGAACTATTGGTTGACGAAGATCTGTTGTTGTGGGATGTCACTCTAAATAGACTGAACGTAGCCACAATGATAATATCAGACATATTTGATATTTATAACTTGTCATCTGGATGTGTCTTCAAAAAAAGTTCTTAGGTGGAACTTGAAAACTTTTTGGGCATTGGACATTTTTCTGGGCATTTTGGCCTTTTTAATCGATAGGACAGCTGTAGACAGGAAAGGAGGGAGAAAGAGGGGTAACTCCAATTCTCCACTGGGCGCATCTGCACTGCGTTCCGGCTGCACCGTTGTTTTGTTCTGTCCCCCGCCATGCACATTACCACACCGGTAAAGTCTCAGAAGCGGAGCATCTTGCTGCCTGACTCGCAGATTTTATTGTCTCTACAAGTACTTTACAGAACAGTCACGTTTATTAAGCTATTATCTACCTTCCACTCCAAGCATGCCTTCTCTTGTCTGGTGTTGTCCTTAAAAAAAGATCTTTGATGTTGTATTATGTTTTCGATCCTCGAAGATGAATCTCTCGTTGTCCGTGGTGTTGTAGAGGAGACATAAACGATATTGGGGGGTGTCTTTTGGTAAATTGACTGGATGCTCTCACTGTTTCACTTCCTGTCCTGCTGTCTGAACAGCTTGTCGTTTCACACACGCTTCTGGGACGTGATAGTGGTGGATTATCAAGCATTGACTTGAATGGCCGTGATTACTCGCGGGACACGCAACGCGCCTGGAACGCAGCGCAGACGCAGCTGGTGGAAATTAGCAGTAAGCTGCAGGTCAGAATCGAACCCTGGGCTGCTGCGTTAAGAACTGAGCCTTGGTACATGGGGAGCACGCTCTACCAGGTGAGCTACTAGGGTGTCCCGTGGAACTTTAAAACTTAACGGTCTTTATCCACAAAGCAGATAATTACATGATGACGTATTATCAGCATTAAGTGTAGCTCCAGCAGTGACTCAGGTCAAAAAAATGTTTGTGTAAGAACATTTCACCTCAGAGAGACAAACGTTTGATTTACAGCTATATGAATATATTGGTATCAAACTATGAAACTTGATCTCTCACCTCAAGATATCGAAATGAAAATGGGTTCTATGGGTACCCACAAGTCCCCCTTTACAGGCATGCCCACTTTATGCTAATCCTATGGAGTTTTGTGCGAAAACAGTGCATGGTTTTTTCATATAGTATAAATGTGTTATATTTTGCCAATCCTAAAATGGTTGTTTTTGTATTTTTCTGCATACTGGGGTCTTGAAATTGGATAAATTTAGTATGACTGGAAAGATAAGACTTGTGGATGTAATGAGCCCAATTGTATTACTATGTGATGTTGCTAGTCCCAATAGTAGCCATTTCATTGTAGCGAGACCATTTTCTTTCAAATTATGTAGATTTTTAGCAGTCTTGTGTAAAGTACTTGAAAGAAATACTTGAATTTAGAAGTATCTTACCAGAAAATGACTTTGGTAGAAGTTAAAGTCACCTTTTAGAATCTTATTTGAGTAAAAGTGTTAAACTATCTAATATTTACTGATTACTAACTTTATTGTGGCTTCCTTACAGTAACGTGTAATATTCAGGGTTTCCACACCTTCTACACCTTCTTAAAAGTAGGGAAGTTCATTCTGTCAGGTAGGAAATACCCATCAGAATGAACGACTTACTCTTGAAATGAAGTTATAAGTATGGTAGCTCATTCTGTCTGGAATGAACAATCTATCAGAATGCCCTATTTCATCCATTATGTAGTTAAATGTATGGTAGCTCATTCTGTCAGGTAGGAAATATCTATCAGAATGGACTACTTGCTCAATAAATGTAGTTAAACATTAAATTCTAAGTCTGATAACAACAAAGAGAAAACCAGAAACATAATTTTCATTTTTTGCGAGGAAGAATCTTTCACTCCAACGTACAAAATAATTTCTTGCAAGTAACGAGTAACAAAGACGCTTAGGGGAAATGTAGTAAAGTAAAAGTATACATTTTATTTAGGAAATGTAGTGAAGTAAAAGTATACTTTTTATTTATGAAAAGTAGTGAAGTAAAAGTATACATTTTATTTAGGAAAAGTGGTGAAGTAAAAGTACATTTTATTTAGGAAAAGTAGTGAGGTAAAAGTGTACATGTTATTTAGGAAAAGCATCAATGGGTTGCTGCCATGGAGTGCTGCGCTTCGGTGGCCGGCTTGTTGAATGTAAACAAAAAGCTGCTTGGTCGCTTCTCTATCGTCATCGTGTTAAACCCGCCAATAGCACGCCAGGTGGATAAGACAGTTTGTGATTGGTTTCCCCAAATTTGTAACGGAAGCAGGATAGATAAACGTACAGGTTTCCAGCCTGAGCTGCAGGGCGAAATCAAATCGCCGGCAGATCGGGCTGGGTTTACCCAGTCTAGTTCCGCCCCTGATTTGATGAAAACCAAAGTTACATGACACAATGCATTTTCAAAATCTGTTCATACTTTGAAAGTCCTCTACAGTGTCCCCTGCCTAAATGTGATAATAGATTACTTCTATCACCATGTGTCTTTCACAGGCTCTGATAGCTTCTATATTGATTGACAAGATTTTTTTTTTTCTCTTCTACTTTTTTTCCAAGGGCTCTCTGAGCTGAATGATGGCTGCTTGCTGCTTCTCTCATTGACCTGACAGCAGTCCAAGTTTTTTTTTTTCACAAATCCCCAATGTGCACTCCAACAGTCTCCACACCATCTATCCTGATGGCCAAAGCCCTGAGAGTTGATGTATAGGAGTAATACTGTCTTCAGCAGGAGACAGGGATTGACGTGACTGGATCAATGTGGATCACAAGCATTGTGGATAACAATGTGCCCCATGGACATCAAAAGTATGAGTATAAGGATGTGGATGGTCAAATTTCCACACTGACTGCTTATTTAATGCTAACTTTATTTGCTCTTTAGACAAGCAGAAATTACCTGACTTTTATCTCTCCCTCTCTCACTACCACAGTCGGTGTGTAAACATTCTTGTCAACACAATGACTCTGGAATAATACATGATACTAACTTCAAACTTACACCGCATGTTCCCCCTACAGAGTAGGTGATTTGATTATATTTAAGAGTACCTTGCTGCATTCATTTCAATATTAATAAGCAAAAACTCATTAATCCGTGTAACTCACTGTTGCTTAAAGACACGCAGTTCATACTAATGCAGCTCAGGGGCTTTGTAAAGACAGGGATGTTGGTCTATAATGTTTGTATAGAAAAATTGTCTAAAGTTAATCTGTTTGATTGGATTCATTTATGATCTCATTAACCAGAGTTAAACATGTGATAATGACAGTAAATCAGGCAGATTTGTTTTTTACAATCGCTAACAAGTGTTTACCTATACTCATTTTTCTCCGGTATTAGCTTCTCTGCACTGGCTTAATGTAAAATCCAGGATTCAATTTAAAATCCTCCTGACCTACAAAGCTCTTAATAACCATCATATCTTGAAAAGCTCATAGTACCTTATTGTCCCACTAGAGCACTGCGCTCCCAGAATGCAGAGTTACTTGTGGTTCCTAGATTCTCTAAAAGTAGAATGGGAGCCAGAGCCTTTAGCTATCAGGCTCCTCTCCTGTGGAACCAGCTCCCAGTCTGGGTTCGGGAGGCAGACACCGTCACCACATTTAAGAGTAAACTTAAAACTCTCCTCTTTGATAAAGCTTATAGTTAGGGAGTGAGGAGTTGCAGCGTTCGTCTAGACCGGCGGGGGAGGGTGTATAGCTTCAGACACGGCACGCCTTCTCTTCTCTGCTTCTCTTCATAGTCATCAGATTCATCTACCAACCCTTATAGAGCTGGCTCAGGTTTGCCTCGGACCAGCTCTTAGTTATGCTGTTGTAGTTTTAAGGGGCTTTCCGACCGGAAGGATTTTTGCAGTTCTTAGAACTAAATGTTCCTAGAACACTTTTTTTGTAGTGTTCCGATAGGAAAAATGTGGGGATTTTTAAGTTTCTCTGGCCACAGTAGCGTACTTTTTTAGCTCCTACTCCAGAGCAGGGTCTTTTCCCTTTTCCTAGGTGTACTTGATTGGTAGAACTTATAAGTCACGCCCACTGCCAACTCAGAACTTGCAGTCAGAGCAACAACCAACAACGGGACATTTTTAACAATTTTCCCCATCTTATTCATCATTAAATTCACTTCTGACAATGTTTTAGGTGAGAAATTAACTGTTTAGATTTCGAATACAGGCAGTCTTGCGAAAATTGATGCCAAATTGACAATTTGCTTCAAAGTTTTCGGAGAACCTCCATGAAGTGAGGCGACAGACAGCAAGCGCCTGCCCCGACCTCTAGCTCGTCGCTCGGCCAGTCTTGCTCAGACACCTCGCTGTGAGCTGAAGGTCTCTCAGACCGCTCTCGTAAGCGTGTCCTGCGGCTCGCCGGCCGTCACACACACACACACACACACACACAGTCACACACACACACAGTCACACACACACACGTCCACAGCGCAGCAGCAGGCAGAGGCGGGGTCTGTTCCGAGTATAATGAAGCCCCGTCTGTGTTGAGCAAAACATTACGTGAATAACTACGAGAATGGACGGAATGCGGAACTCGGAAAAGTGGACTGATGCGGAGGTGCAGGCACTGCTGGCCATGTACTGCCTCCTCCATGCTGCTTTGTTGTTGTATGTGGTGCTAAGGTCTAGTGACGATGCTATAAAGACCGTTGCCGTGCTTGCGTCACTCCCTTACCCCTCCTACCAGTCCCTATGGCCACTTGGGCAGTGGGAATGCAAATGGAAAAAAGATTTTGGGGGAGAGTAGTTCTTAGAACTGCTTAGAAGTGTACTTTTCCTCTAAAAAGTACAAGTACTATCCGGTCGGAAAGCACCTTTAGACTGCCGGGGGACTTCCTTTGACACACTGAGCTCCTCTCTCCTCTCTCTTTCCTAATGCATTTATGTCCCAGAAAAGGTTGTTACTAACTTAGCTCTGGGGATCTTATTCCCCGGAGCCCTTATATTTTCTTACCCCGCAGTTTTCCTTGGATTAGGGTGGCACCTAAATCATGGTTGCAGCTTTCGCCGTGGTCCTGCTTGGCGCCCTGCTATGCCCTGATACGCCCTGCAGTGCCCTGCTATACCCTGCTACGCCATGAACTACTACAACTACTATTTTTAGTCATAGTTCCAATATCTTTATTGTGACTATAATTGCCACTGTCCATGCTGCCTACCAAGAGCCTGCGTCTGTCCGAGGTTTCTCCCTTAAAGGAAGTTTTCCTCCCCACTCAAGGTTTCTGCCTAAAAGGGAGTTTTTCCTCGTCACTGTCACACTAAATGCAAATGAAGCTTCGCGAACCACTGTCTTTATTTTCTGAGCTCACTAGATGGTGCTCTCTGTTCAACAAAGGGTTGAAAACACACTGAATTGCCATTCCTTTAACCTTTTTCTTTGAACAGAGAGCGCCATCTCGTGAGCTCAGAAAATAAAGACAGTGGTTCGCGAAGCTTCATTTGACCATCACTAGGAATTACTGGAATTGTTGGGTCGTTGTAAATCTGTAAAGTGTCTTGAGATAACTCTTGTTATGATATGATACTATAAATGAAATAAAAAAAAACTTAAGGTACTTCTTCTCTCTCTAAACCATAAACAAAGCAACACACCTACATCAGACAATTAGCCAAATAGTTCATTCTTCTGCTCAAAACCACATTTTGTTCACTAAATACGAACTCGACATTTCAAAAGGCAAAAAAACTACCTCTAAGTCCAGTACTTCCCGTCCGCTTGTAGGTTGGTTCCCTAGCGCTAACGTTAACGATTTAACACCACCATAAAACTCTGCAGCCTACTGCACGCATTGCAAATACCAGCCAACAGGCCGGGTTTGCACAGTCATTATTGAAGCTCTGAAAGCGAAAGGTAAAAAAAAACATTTTTATTTCTCTGTAAGGTCCTGTCCATAATGTAGTCAGATACTTATATTAACAATCTGAGCCTGTCAGAAGCAAGAACAGGGAGTTGAAAAAAATCCCAGCATTAAATAGTGTGAAACATTGGATATTATATAATGAAAATATTGTAACTTGAACTACAGTACATTGATGCACCCTAACACATACAACCTGATGAGGGAATGCCCACATTATTTCCATCCTTCCTTATATCTTTTCTTTCATTCTGGTCATTTAAGGCTGAACCATACTTAGCACACACAGACTCAAGATAATATGTCTGCAGCTTTATTTGCACACCATGACTGCCATTATCTGTGAACCTCATGTTTGGGAAACACATTCTCAGTTCATAATGAAATCCACAGAAAGTGTTGGTGCTCAGTGCTGCCCTGCTTTGGGGTCAAGAGCTTGCAATTTGTCACTCTCTGATTGAGTTTCTGCCAGAAATTCCTGGTATTGATTTAACTTCATTTCTCATACCTCCACTACAGACATTTCTGGGAGATGGCACACCAAAAATGAATTACAGCTAAAATGACCAACAATCTGATTTGCATGGACATCTGTCACTTACTACTCCCCATGTGATCACTTTCCAAAGGGACACTTCACTCTTTTTCGCTCCCACTACATGAACCTCTTCTATCTATTTTGTTGGTCTCGCTGTCTTTATGTCTTTATCTCTTATACTGACTCTATATGAGGGCTGCAGTCAAGCTATTTCAATCTTTTTGTGTCTTTCAGACTCCTTTTGGTATAAAACAGAAGAAACCTGACATTCTTCCAAAGAAAATCTACCCTCAAAATCTCTCCACATCAATCAGTTTTGTCTTTCTTTCTGCACACTGGCGGTGATGATGAGACGCTGTTCTTGGAGATTGACGTAGAAAACCAGACAGAAACAGCCGTCCCCCAACCTCTCTTTGGGATTCCCACATCTCTATTGGGACCCCTCCTGGTGGGTGTTGCTGTGCTTTTCGTTCTTTATAAAAAATAAAGACATCTGATGTCTGTTTGTTAGAAGCTCCCCTCCAGAGCCACCAGTTCTGCTGAAACTGACGAATGGATTGCTAACTTTAAAATTCCCTTGGGTTCTATGACTCATATCTGGATATTGACTACAATTAATATTTATACATATTCAATTGCCATCAGTGTAGGCCTCTTTCAAACACGTTTCATCTTACAGGATCATTTTAAGTATTTATTACTGTTGCTGTGGGGACGGATGTTTAAATTGGGTTGTCACTACAATGTTTGGCGAAATTACTAGACACTGAGTTTAATCTCTTGAGGTCCAGATTTGAAATGGGTTGCTTTAAAAAAGTTAAGGTTTGGGCTGATACTCATCAAACTATAACGTTTTTTAATGAGGCGTTCCACTACAAAAAAGGCCAACAGTGCATTTGGGGTCTTACTGTAATATGTCCTATTATTAGGGGCTGAGCAGCGAAGCGAACCCTATTGTAGTTGCCTTTTTTAATTCAGTGTGCCGATGTGCTGCAATTGCAGCAATCGGCACAATGAAGGTTTGAAGACACCTGTGATGCTAATTGCAGGACACACCTTAGTTTAAAGGACAATTCCGGCGCAAAATGAACCTAGGGGTTAATAACAGATGTGTACCCACTCGATTGTTCTCTGTGACATGTTTTCATGCTAATTGAATGTGTTTGTAGCTTGAAAGAAGCTATTTTGTACCACTAAAAAGGCTCAAAATATCACCAAACTTTAACGGTAGCATAATGAGGGTCCCTAAATGTTAAACGAAGCATTGAGAACTTTGTAAGTGTATAGACAGTTTATTGAAAAGATAGATTATAAAGACACTCACGTTCATGTTTACATGCGGCCGCCGTCTTGAAAACCAGTCATGACTTACAGCTGGCGATACAAACTAAAATCAAACGTAATTTGCTCAATATATCTGAAATAATCGCACTCTGCATAACTTGTCTAGTGTACTTACTCAGTGGATAACTTTCCATCTGGTCCCTCTGGTCTGGGTCACCGTCTCCAATTTATGTTCGGGACATGGAAGTACAGTCCTGTTCATCAGAGAGGGGAAATCTTCAGACTGTACAAAACACTGCGTCTCTTGGGTATCGCGACGCAACAGGTCCCATTCTGTGCAACACAGACACTCCTGTTCAGTGGCCATAGCTTCACAATGGCCGCAGGTACACCACCAGTTTCCCGAAGTACGAGGCTGTGTTGCGGCATTGACTACCGGTAGCTCTCTCTCTCTGTCGTAGCCCTTTCACGGAGCTCCCGCAGCTCTTCATTCAATAAACTGTCTGTACACTTACAATGTTCTCAATGCTTCGGTTAACATTTAGGCACCCTCATTATGCTACCATTGAAGTTTGGTGATATTTTGAGCTTTTTCAGTGGTATAAATAGCGATTTGTCTTTACTTTCCCTGTGCCCCGAATACTAACGTTGTAAGCTAATCAGCGGTCTGCGCTAGCTTCTTTCAAGCTACAAACACATTCGATTAGCATGAAAACATGTCCCAGAGAACGACAGAGTGGGTACACACCCGTTATTAACCCCTAGGTTTGTTTTGTGCCGGAATTGTCCTTTAACATGTCCCTATGGTCAAATTATAAATGATTTCCAAAACCAAAATTACAAAGCAATGTATTTTATCAGTTCATTTTCAGTACATTTTTATTTATTATTACTTTTGTCAGTTTCAAGTTATTTCAGGGATTGTTGTGAGTTTTTCTCTTCAGTGTTTCCTCTATGCTGACCCTAGCGGCCCGCCACGGCACCAGAAACAGGGCAGAGGCACAACGCAGTCACGGCTGCGGTTGTAAGTGCACAGACAGTTCACTAAAAAGATAGTTTAGAAAGACAGCACCGCCCATGCACACAGGTGGGCGCCACCCCAGAAAAACAGCCACGACCAGCTGAACGACGCACAACCAGTAACATAGCTCAAGCACAGTGCTCGCTGAATGCTGAGTAGTAATAATGAGAATAAAAACAATGCACAACTCCTCCTAAAGTCCTGTTCCATTGAAAATATAGAAAATCCCGGGCCGTTTTTTTTTAGCTGAGACTATCAGTCCAATAAAATAAAGTGAAGATCAGTGTTGTTGTTTTTTTTTCACTTCCATTGTCCAAAATGAACAGGTTTTTTATATAACAGTGCTAAATGTTTAAGTGTATAACAAAAACCAATGCATTTTGACAGAGACCCTTTCTATAGGTGTTACAATCTGTACCTCAGGATTCTGTTTCTTAGCCCATGTACTCTGGCAGATAATTGGTCTGGTTTTATCTTCATCACCACTCTCTGAAGAAACTCAAAAGAATACTTCATGGCTTCTGGGTACTCAAGAGTGACACAGTAGATGACACCCATAAGCATGGCATAGCTCCATGCCACATCTTTAATGTTGTGAAGTACAATTGTCTCCTCAACTACAACTGTGATGTTCCCGTGGAAAGGCATCCCGCTCTGCATCTTCATAGCCTATCAGCAGACCAAGTTGCATCCCCTTCATCCAGAGTCTCTCCATGAGCCTTGAAAAGCAGAGGTAGTGTGTGAATGTTTTTGTCTACAAGTACATAGACTTTACTTAGATTATTAAATAGCTGCAGCCCCAGAGGCTGTTCTAGGTCCACATTTCTAGGACCCTAGTTTTTTGCGACAGTGCTACCTAGTGAATTGGAGGGGGTCTTGCAAAGAAACACAAGGAGGCACAGCCAATGTGCGCAGCTGTAACCGGTTGACATGCGTACAAAACACTGACTTAGATTTAATCACATACTCTGTGATGGTTAGGGTAAGGGGCTTTTTTTTTTGCTGTCAACGCATTTATATAACATAGTTACCTAGTGACTGACACTTTGGCAAGCTAAAACGAGGGTTCTACGAATGAACAGTTTTGAAAATCCTTGTCCTGAAAATGCAGGCTCCGGTCTGCAGGATGCTACTCTTTACATGGCCATTTGAAAACTCAGTCATAATCCTCAAATACAGAGCAAGGAAGTCAACAGTCCTGTTCATTAACACCAACAATCTCTTCAGAACTTCAATATGAGGGAGATTGAAATATAGAAATTCACCTAAAAAACACCCTAGCCAAATGGTATGCAACCAATAAAAATAAAAAAGTGAAAGATGTAGATGGACGATTCTTCAAATAAAGGACTTTATCGGTCCACATGGTAGATTTTCAAGAAGAACATTGTTTTCTTTTTTTATTAAAATGCCATTACTGAGACACTTATTCTCCCCCCTCCACCACATCTACTAAAACCTAACTCGACCCATTCTAATCATTGGTTTTCTATAAAGTAGTTTTTTCTTGTAAACCTACCCTGGAAATAGAACAGTAGCACAATAGAAGAATCACTCATATAAGACATCCACAGTTTTGCATTACAGAAAATAATTATGGTCTCATACATTACACATCCTGATGACAGTTGATGGATCTTCGCCTGATATGTAGTGCGGCAGACCAAGCAAAGCAGCAGTCTTCCTCTCATTTGTGTCCTACAAGAAAAAGAAACATGCAGTAAGATAAAAATGTTATATCAAAGATAATAAATTATTCCTAATTGCATGGTCATCTGCTCCTCCACTTACATCTTTTTGAAGGCAGTCCAAAATGTTCTTGAGTGATTGCATCTTTCCAGACTTGGTTGCTGCTTTGTACAACTCCAGCAGTCTTGGGACAGGCCATCAAGTCCATCGAGAAAAGTTTCCACAAGGTCTGTGGTGACAATTCTCTTGAACTCTGCCCTAATCTGAGGTCACAGATAAAAAATATTACTCATATTTCTGAATAGAAAACTGTACAGTATCTGACATAAAATCTCAGCCTGATTACCGGTCTCTCATAGAGCAGAGCTGGCCTTCTGGAAATGACTTCTGTGATGAGTGGCTGATCTCCTTTTTATCTTTTTATCTCTTTTTTTTCTGCGCTGGGAAAACGTATCAACCATCAGGTCTTCTATCAGCTGATGATCAGGGTCTCTTTTCAGCACTTCAGCCTCCAACATCTTGTGCTTCTCCTCCATGTTTTCAGCACTCTGCCCTTCAGGTGGATCTGGACAGTAGTGGACCTCACCCTTCTTTGACTTCTTCACACATTTTCCTTTCGAACCCCCTGCTTTTCTTTTGTTTATTACCACCTCGGGGTATCCTGCCGCACTTAACTTTTGACGATATTTTCCAAGCTTAAACTTCAGGCTGTGAAACCACGAGAACCATCCCTTTCCAGACCCTGGCTCCTTCTGACTTGGATGTTTCTCCACAAGTGTTTTGGCTACATTCTCATAGTGAATGTAGCACTTATCTTTGACGTACAGTCTGCCAGTGTATCAAGGATATCAGTCTTTAAACCTTTGTGTGGCAATGCGAGCGGCCTACGACACTCGAATAGCTAAAATTTCCGACAACGCCACTTGGGATAGGCCCAAGACCGTTAAAGCACACAAATCCGTTTATCCAAAATTAGGGGTCAGAGACAATAATGTATTTATTAAAATATACAATTTTATTTTGTTATGTTTCAAATGTTATCTGTTAAAATAACAGGATCTTTTATGTTAAAAGAAAGCATAGAATGAATATTAGGAAAGTAATAAACAAAACACAAATCAAATCGACAAACCAGCATGCATAATTAAAGAACCAAAATCAAACAAAAAGAAAAGAAGAACCAAAAACCCACATGCAATATGTACACAGTTAATACCAATATTTACAAAGCCAATGTCTGGGTGTTCAAACCCTTAGCCGTGTCGATCCAAACCAGCTCTGTGTGTCTAGAACAGTCCCATACATCCAGAACAATCTGTACCAGTATCCAGAACAGCAGGAGTGGGAGGAGAAACGCGCCGGGGAGTGTTGGCCCTTTAGATAGCTGTGGCACACGGCAGCCTCCGCAGCAGCATGCACAAGGCTGTAACTCGGTGCAGCTGTGATGTGGAAACACACCATTAAAACAGGACCGCAATAAATTGTAAGCAAACAGGCAGACAAGGCACTTACCGCTTTACAGGACACACCGCCCTCAGTCCCCGGCAGGGGGGCACGCAATCCACACAACCGCACAGCACCCAACTATAACAAATAAGACTATGTCAGATCTTGATAAACACCAAATGGGTCGAAACAGGGCACCCGAGGCACCCAACGCCAGCAGCCCAGGTGTTCATCTATCCACACGGGGACGTCCACGGCCGAAACAAAGTCGGCTCTATGAGAGAACGCTTGTTAATGCCAATAGAGGGTTTTCACCGACGTCACGTTCTGGATGCGCGGCCATATTGGAGGCACTCGGTGCAAACAACTGAATGGAGTAATGGAGTATTGTGCACTTTGAATACTTTAATACTTTATGTCTAAACAACAGAAAAGCTCATCAAAACGCGTCCAAGATGCAAAGGCATGGAAGGACTTGGACCACAAAAAAGGTGCGCTATTTTGAGAAATTACAGTTTACTGGCGGTGCTTACCCATGAAGCCCCGGAAAGGCACGAAGGATGAAAAAGCGTCCTTACCACTCAAACTGACAACCTCTGGCAGCGGCAAAAAGCGTGCAGCACGCCAGCCCAAACACGTCTCCACACCCAACAGGAGAAGACAGAAACAGAACAAGTCTACACACAGGCTTAAATAGAGCCTCCACCTCTCCCAATCAAAGGGGATTAGCCCCAGTTGTATTGGTGCGCACTCCCGTGCACAGGTAAGACGGAGGGAAAAACCTCTTCCTGTCACATCTGGAAATCACCATCACAGATCCATCCTTAGCATACCTACAATTAGCTTCTTTCAGCTGGAGCTCAACATCATGTGAGAACTGTGGAATCGGGAAGGGATCAGGCCAGTCAACAGAATCCCCACTACTAAGACAAGGGAGGCTGCATGTGTCCAGTGTAGAATCTGAGATGTCATCAGCTGTAAACAACACTTTTAATGTTGCCCACCCCAGAGGAAGATCTTTGATGTCTGTTAGGTTGCACAACTGATCTTGAACTGATATTGAAATCAGGATCCTCAAATTGCAAAATGAATCCACCTCTCAGACCAAGTCCAACACCTGGTACACCAGTAGACCAGTTTTACCTGAAAAGGGAGAAAAATATGTAGTTCTAAGTGTATAGTTTACTCTAAACTATTCATATCAGTGCCCAATCACACAAATCTGCCCTTAAAATCCGCCCCCCCCCCCACACACACACACACACACACACACACAAATGTTTTAAGCCAGACAGCCTCATACGCATATTATATATTAATGTTATATCAAACATGATAATATATGTCACTGAACAGTACATGGAACTTGATCATTTCGATTCTGATTTGACCACTTTCCTGTTGACCTAAATCAAATACTGGTCTGATTTTTTACAATGCAACTATGACATAAGACTATGGGATGTCTTGCAAATTTTACATTACTTATTTCACTCTCTCAGGGAGATGGGTCACCTGAATTAAAACTGTTGCCATGAGGCACTAACAGTTCTAGTTAAAAGTAGCTTTTATTTTTCAGAAATTTTGAGTGCAATTTATTTCTGCAAATCCATTCAGATCACAATCACTGTGGTTCCAACTCCAAATCCACACACCATGTAGTAGCCACTGTTCCACAAAAAGCACAATCCCACTACAATTTTGTAATCACACAAGGTGCAATAGTTAATAAGGACAATGTGAAAACACCATTCTACATTGAAGATATTGTCATGTTTCAAAGATGCCCTGAACTAAAATCATATTCTGCAGTGTTACAGTTCCGTGCCAGGGGCGTTTCTAGGACTTGATGAGATTCGGGGCTTAGCCCGGACACGTTTAAATAAACTGAATGCAATGCAAAACAGCATTAGGCAGTGTATGTTCATTTTAGCTACACAGTTTGTAGATGTTATTTAGATGGCACCAAAATTTGGCCTAATCATAACTGACCTGGCAACCCAAAGGCCAAGGTTTTGTTTCCAGTTGTGTGTGGTGCGACTCTTGATGCGGGTGGTCTGGGGTTCCTCCCCCAGAAATGTTTGAACATTAAACACTTCATTTCCTGCATTCAGGTAAATTTTTATGCACCTATTTATCCCTTTTTTCTGAATCAATTTATGCTGGAAATATTTTTATGTAAAGGGAAACATAGGGGACGATTCCTTTGGATCAACTTTTCTAATTATATCTGAGTCAGCACACATGTAGCCTATAATTTACTCTTCCCTCCTCTTTTGCATCTTTTGTTGGGGAAGTAACCTCCTTAAATGTGCATATGACAATTATTCACCTCAGTGATACATTAATTCATTTTAATGAATTAATAAACCCCTGGACTGTAATATTTCAGATGTGTTTGAGCAAGATTTCTGCTCATGTTCAAAACTTGTGCACATTCAAAATATAACTCATCCCATCTGTGGAGGAGTAGGCCTACTTAAACTTATGTTGTCCTTTTCTTTCACCTTATACTCAAAACTTATTCACTCCCTAATGGAGTTAGATTCCCCTTTACACCTTGTATAAGGTGACCAGATTTCTGAGACAAAATCCGGGGACATTTTCAGCTCAGAAGCGTAAATACCTCCAAAAAAGGTAACGTTTTTATCTTTGTAAACTTAATCTTAAACTTAAAGCATCAATCTGGTGCACTTTGAAAAGAAGAGGTTAGACTTGATTATTCATATATCTATGGATGGGAATATTTGTGCTGTAGCCTGAGCTATTTTGCACTTCAGAATTTTAACCATGCACACACAGGTGGAATAGTTTTTTTCTTCATATTTTTGCATTAATGTCACTAGGAAGCATACCAGTAGAAATATATATTCATATTTGTAAGTGGGATATATAAGTAAGTGGGATTGTCTGGAATCTGGCAATATAATAACCATTATGGTGGAATACAGTGGCTAAGCAATTTACAAAAAACTATCTGTGCTGACATAAATAGTTTACATGAGAATACATTATAATTTTGTAGATCATGTAGAAATTATGT